>NC_134047.1:10142259-10442259 GCF_965140245.1 Athene noctua | reverse complement strand
TTAAGCACCATGATATTGCAGTACCAGTGTTGTGATCAATTTTATTGTAGCCAGCTGATTCTACCAGTCCTTGATGCTGTCCATGAAAGCAAACAGGTTGTGGCCAGTCCTGTTCCTGGTGTCCAGTTAGTTTCCCCTGCATTTCTGCTCAGAAGTAATAGGATGTGGGCAGATATTCTCAGACAAAAACGTGTAAGTTTTCCTCAATTTTAAAGCTAAGTATGGCAAAACTGCACAGCAGAACCACGGTGGCATCTTCCTGTTTCTATGAGACAACAAATGTGTCCCCTTCCCTTAGCCAATTCTTCAGCTGAGCTGGACAGGGAAACCTTTATGTGCCTTTTAAAGTACTAAGTTACAGAGGCCATCAAATAGTCAAATTAACCTTATTTTGGTGAAAAATCCAAAAGATGGATGAAAGAAGGGCTAATGCTGTACAATCATGGTATCCCCAGAGCATGAAATAAAACTCGGTATTTCATCCAAGCAGGGAGAGCATTGCGGTCCAAAACAACTGCAAAGCCTTGGGACCATGGTCATTAAATACTGGACCAGGCACTATTAAATTATCCTGTGCAGCAAATTTGATTCAAATTGAATGTGCTCTTACTAATGCAATTGCATATCCACACAATACAGATTTAACACTGACTTTATACTTTTAGATTGGCTGATGCAGAAGAAGAGAAGATACCCAATCCAGCATAAATACTCCCAGTGTGTTGAACTGTTTATGGAATTTGAATGAGTAAATTTCTCCAGTAGTGATGCCTTGTGTTATGGACTGTGATGCTTCTGATGCATTAGTAGCAGTGGAACAGTCAAGATTACAAAACCACAACATATGTGAAGCAGAAGCTTTTCAACTGCTTTGAATTCCACTGCACTCTTAATGCAAATTTGCAAAGTCATTGCTTTGTAAGGACCTGTGATGATTCTGCATAGGAAGAGAAGGCAATAACCTTTTCCAGCTGGAGCCCTGGAAGTGCCTTGAATTAGTTTCGCAGAAACCCAGTTCAGAGTAATTTAAAGCTTTTGGCTGCAGGGCTGCTTTTTTGGAAGCACTCACTGGTTTGGTTGCTCTGAAGCAAGCCATGAGTTTGGAGAAAGATGTTTGGGAAAATACTAAACTATGTTTACAAACAGTTAAATACTTGAGTCCCTGCTTTGCTGTCACAGTTCAAACAGTGGCTTTGAGGTCTGGTGATAAGTTACTATTGAAAGAACAGAGTTTAGAGTTGGGAGGGTTTTGTGCATTCTCAAGACAGGCACACAACTTGCAGTTACAAAAGAGAAACCCAACAACCAGGTGTAGGCTGTTACTGGTAAGGCTAGTGTTTGCATAAAACAAAAGCAAGCTTGGTATTTGCAAATTGATAATTTAAAACTGGGATGCTACCCCAGAGCACGGCATGTGCTGTGTGTATCCTTTCTGGCATCCCTCCATGGTCTTCTCATGGGCTTCTGGAACAGCTGGAATGTGATTCTGAGGCTGGGGTGTGCCTGAGCTTGGGCAGTTTCATCTCAGGATCCACTTGCTGGAAGAAGCGGCTTCATGTTCAAAGTATGTTCAGCTGCAGCTTTAAATACTGGCTAGAAATGCCCTTTGATCCTTCTGTTCTGGTGCTGTACATGGAAATTCCTTCGAGTCCTGCAGCTGGAAGAAAAAAGTGGGGTGCGTAATAAAAACTATGAGTTACAACACACCAAACCTCTCCCTTGAAGAGGAGTTTCATTTAGAACCGAGGGTTCACTGCAGCTGCTTGGCAGTGTTCGCCTTTGGGACTGAAAGTGCTGTTTTTTGTGAAGGCAAACCCAGCTCTGTGCCACGGCTGTGCCCCTCCTGCAGGGATGGGAGTGGGAGGGATGCTTTCGCATGCAAGCTGGCTCACTGCTGAGGGCTGCAGTTGGCTTAACAGCTGCAGTAACTTCTCTCTCAGAATTTTTACCCTGTGTGTCGCTTAGTTACACAGAGCAACAAAGATGGGCTGAGAAGAGATGACTTCTGTTAGGTTTTGTGTGCTTGTTGGATCTTCTACGTAGCAGCTAGGGAAGAGAAAGTTTAAGAAAGGATAATGTGAGTGTAAAGAAATACTGTTGGGCAGAGGAAATAATACTTGAAGCTCATCTTAATGCTCTTGTGAAGAACTGGATTTCAAGTGAATGTCCCTTTAATTTAAGGCTGCTATTATAATAACGCCAGGAGCTGGTATTTGCCACTGGGTTGAGTGTGATTTAGCTGTACTCTTGCTGGCTTCGACAGGCGGAAGCATCTCTGAGTATTGACTGTAAGTAAAAATGAAATGCTTCTGTTGTCAGGCTGAGGAGGGGACTCTGGGAGTAGAGCCTGATCGAAAAGGAGACCTGTGCTGGCTTGTCTTCACTGCTTTGCTGAAATCCTTTTTCTGATCAAAATAGGAATCTCACTGGAAAAATAGAGGGTCAGACTTTAAAGTTCAGTGGTTGAAAGCCGAGAGATGCGGGACCTCCTGTACTCCTGCTGATATCAAGCGGAATTGCCACTGTGCTGTAGAAACCTTGGGGTCAGCTGAGGAGCTGTTGTGCCACCCAGAGAGGTGAAGTGCTGGGGAGCTCAGCTCAGGGGCTGCAAAAAATAAAAAGCAAAACTGTAATTGTATATGGTTGGGGAAATAAACCAAAAATATAAGAATGGCTGACCTGTAGAGCTGTTTGGGGGTTTTCCCCCCTGCCTCTCTCTTCTGTCCCTCCCCTGGAGGGGTCTCTTTCTCTCTACAGACTGGTAGAGTCTCCAAACTGTGGTACGGTATTTTTAGGACTGTGCTTCTTAGCCCTCATTATGCCGTGCACAGCTCGCTCTCTATCACATGACAGCACAGGGAGCCCTGGAAAGAGCTGCTGCCAAGCTGTGCTTGGTGTTTCTTCAACACAGCTGTACGTTATGAGCATCAGACAAACCAGAGGTAAATCAGGGTGCAGAGCAGGAGAAGCCGTGCCTCTGTGTACTGTGAACTTAAGAAAGGAGGAGGAAGTGTGGTTCTTAGTTCGGGAGCTTTGATGTTCAACTGAAGATCAAAACCTGGGAGCTGCTTCAAAAATAAACCTTTGAGTGGGAGCCAGGTGCCTGCTGTCTGTCTCAGCCAGTTTAGGCCATGTCCTGGTAGGTGAACACCCCAGGTCAGGAGAGTCTCAGCTGAGGTCCTCCAACCTCAGTGCTCAAACCATTAGGTTATTATGTAGAAACTGCATTTATATTCTTGATTATGGACTTTCCAACAAGAAAAAGAGACTTCTGTTGTGTTTCAAAAGGGGTGGATTTGTGTTCCTGTGAAAGTGGGTTCTTACTAGTTCATCAGATGGTGGTGGGACTTCAGCTCCAGAGCTCAGTGTCTCCTGGGTGGATGGAAAGCGGCTAGCAACCAGGCTGGGCAGCGCTGGGAGCCAGAGACCCTTTTTACAACATGCACTCAGTGTGACGCAGGGAGCCTGGAGAGGGTCAGGTTAACAGCTTGGAGGGAGAAGCTTTCTCCTTGTTAGCATTCCTCTTGGTGAGCACTGCCCTGTGGAGCCCAGGGTGAGGCAGGTAGCAGCTGGAGTTCATGTGCTGTGCTTTATGACCATGTTCTGTGCATTGCTACCAGACTGCCTGTTGTGTAATGGGGTGTTGATCCTGGAAGAACTCACATTCCAGTCTAGCAGATAGAAGGGGAGAAAGGGTGGGGGAATGAGGTCATTAAAGATTTATCTCTATGAATTAAGCAGCAACATCTGAAAACCTTATCACCCAGGAGCTATTTTAAAAACAAGCATATCTTGCAAATAGGCTTGGATTAGAATGTTTGTTAGGCAAGAATGCCAATTATCATGAAATAATCTATATCCCACCCAAATTAGGCAAACTTTTTTGTTGTTGTTGTCCCTGAGCTATCTTTGTATAACTGACCAGTTTTTCTGCAATTGAATTTGAAGAACTTGTTTGGGGGGGGAAGCAAGCCTATTTGCTTTGTCTTAGGAGGCCATCTGCCAGATGAGATGCCTTGTGACTTTTTTTTGAGGGAGATCATTAACAAGGACATAGCCCTTAAGAAAAAGGAAATTGCTAAAAATAACACAGTATCAGTGAGCCATTTTGGTTTTGAGCAGTTCATTCAAGTGTAGTTTTGTTTTGTCAAAGCTGGATAACAAAGTCACTAAGGGACTCCGTGGCCCAGTTCTAGAAGGGGAGCCTTGGCCTGGCTGAAGGCATAGCAGTTTTTCCATCAATTCCAACAGGATCAGGATTTGACTGAAAGTCATTACAGTCCTGACGTATGCAAAATTTATGTCTGGATTTTTGCCTCGAGAAAGGATGGAAAATGAGCTGGCATTTAAATATTTGACTGGTTGAAATATCAAGAATAAACTGGTCCTTTGTCCTGTTGCTTTGCCATGTAAGATTCTGATGGTAGAAATCAGGTGGTACTTAACACTTCTGGGTAGTTTACTCTGAGTATGGTTAGGAGGCTTTGGAATGGGTGCAAGAATGGCAACAAGGTAGAAGAGCACTCCTGATTACTCTCCTCATTCCCATGAGTGAAGGCATTAGAGCAGCATTTCTCATCCTTGAAGGACCATCTAATTTATTTTGGGGCAGGGGAGAGAGGAGCGAGGGAAGGGAGAGAGAGGGAGGAAGGGAGGGATGTTAAAACCATCCATAGACTATTTTGGCCACCGTAGCTTTCACTCACAAGAACAAAGACATTTGACATTTCCAAGTGTTTCTCATTACTCTTCTGTATTTCTCCTGTTGTGCTCATTTGCATGCCTGGAAGGGCTTGAGCCTAGCTTGGTTTAGTTTTCTCATCCAGTTTGTGCTGCAAGTGGCTCAAGGAGCATGAACATGACTGCAATGGGACACAGCAAATAGGCTGCTAGGACAATGTGATGCCATGCTCCATTGCATGCACATTGGTTAAATCTTATGATCTGACATCAGGACAGCCTGCATTTATCTTTATTGCTGTAGATAAGGAAGGGGAGATAAATCTCTAGTCTGAAGGCAGGAAGGGAGGAATTGACGCCCAAGAGCGTTCCGAACAAAGTAAGTTCAGATACTCTCTCCACTCCCTCTCTTGAAATAGAGGTAGCATCCCTCATATCCCCCAAACTTCAAACTATTCTGAATGATTTATGTAGTTGATTTCTGATTTGTAATGTTTTTAAACAATTTATTTTAGCTCTGTGGCTCAAATTTGCCCTGTGAACTTGCCATGTAAACTTGCCATGTTAGTTGTGATTCTGGAAACAAAGGCCTGAGAGCGAGTTGTTTAGGTTTTTTTGTTGTTGTGAGTTTTTGGGTGCTTTTTTAACGCTCATCAGATATTTGCAAATATTTGCTGCTTCTGGGAATCCAGTTCCATGAAATATAAAGTTCAAAGACAATAAGACCAGCCAAAGTATTGTCACTAAATTAAGATGGAGAACTGTGGAAATCTGTTTTTTGTTTTCTTTAGGCATGAGAGTTGGAGTAGATAATTAGAGCTTTAATGGCCAGAAGAGTAATTCAGGACAAAAAGATGGTCCAGCCCTTCACACATGGCACAGACTGAGAGCCAAGCCCCACTCTGTTACCCTTCCAATCAATTAGACAAAGCAAAATGCTGGTTTTGTGCCTGGTCTGGACTCTCTAATGCCTTTCCTGATAAGAGTTCTGTTCAGCCAAAAAAATAATCTTTATATATAAGATCTTCTTGGTTTTTACAGTTTTCCAGTCTACTACTTAACATTAATTGATAATCTGGTTGGGGTTTTTTTAACAAAAATCAGTAACTGATCTTGTTTAGAACAAGTTATGTGCTCTGTTGATACCGCTCATTGGTCTTTAACATCGGTGGACTTTAAAGAGCCTTTATAATTTACACAAGCTAATATTCATCTTATCTAGACAGAAAGATATGTCTTCATCAGTGCAACTCTTCAGAGATCAGAAGTACCACGAGCTGAAGAGGCAGTGCATCCAGCAGAGACAGCTCTTCGAAGATCCTGAGTTTCCAGCCTCAGATGAGTCCCTTTTCTATCAGTCAGCACCACCAAGGAAAGTTGAATGGAAGCGCCCAAAGGTAATTGATGGTCTCCTTGTATTATTCCACTTCCACTGTCTTCTCTATGCTAAAACACAGTTATGTGAGTATATTCTACCTCCTTTTTTCCATTTATTTCTCGTCACTCTGTGATTCAAACAGTAGCCCCTTTGTGTTGCGCTGCTTTCCAAAATGAAAGTGATGCCTTACTGTAAAAAGACAAAACCAAAGTGTTCTGTGCAGCATAATCATGCTTTTTACTGTTAATGACTCTCTAATAACAAGCATCAGTGTGAGGTGACTCCAGCCATAGTGATGTTTAAATCAGCCCTCTGTTTAATTAAGAATACCAGTAATTAATTAAGAACACCAGTAATAGGTCAGTCAATATGGAGAATATATTCTGTGAATAAATGCTTCATGTCCTGGGTCAGTCTGTGGATATGTAGTTGTCTAGGTTGCAGTGTTGACAGAAGCGTTTCAGCAAGGTGTTGAGATTCTTAATTGAAGTTTCTCTTTAATACCTGCCACTTTGGAGGGCCTGGTGTGTACGCACAGCAATTGCAATATAAAATCTGAGCTTTGGCTATCTGATTTTTTTCTTTGTAAGTTAGATATAACCCTTGCAAAAAACCCACTATAGAATGTTAGATTTTATTAACTGAATACGTAGCATCTTCCTGCCCAATGTACTGGAAACAAATAATAATGTAGGATTATTGTTCATTATTGTCACTCTCTGCATGTTTTCAGAGTAACTTGTGCCTTATTAAAATGTGTGGGGAAAGGAAATCTTATGGTAGCAAGGGGAAGTTTCTTCAGTCTCAGCTGGCAAGTTCATTTCTATGTATAAACAAATGATTTGTAATTTTTCTTGAAGGAGAGAGTAGGAAAGAGAAAAGCCACAGTCTGCCCAGCAAGGAGCCTGTCTGAGGCAGCAAACAGCAAGACACCATTGGCAGAGTGGTCTTGTTACACTAAAAAAACACTTGGGTATTTCTAACTGCCACCAGCAGAATGTATTGAGAGCTCTCATTATCAGCACATACCCACTTTCTGGTCAAAGCAAATGGATTCTTTTCTGTTCCATTGGAAACTAACTTGTGCTTCTAGAATCAGTTGGGTTTCTCTCTACATAGTGCCAAAAATAAGAGGAAACCATGTGTGTATCATTGGCTGCCAGGTTACCTTTTCTATTAACTACACTGGAATCACAAAGTCCAGATACAGATGGGTCTTAAGAGCTTTGGATGACTTCTGCAATATAGGGCAGGACGCTCACAAGCTACTCTTGTAGGGAATGTGCAGATGCACAGATGTGTAGCTGATGCAGAGGTGTCTAAGTAAACCTTTTTTCTGTAGTGAGATTGATACCCTTTTCCTCAGCTGTGTTTCAGAGACATTCTGGTGAAATCTTAGCAGCAAATTTTATCCAGAGGGAATAGAGAGTTTTCCTTTATAGATTGATATAATCTCTGGTCTCTGTATGGCTGTGCTGAATTTACTGTGGATTTTGCCTTTGACTTCTATAAAACCTTGATTACATCAGTGATTTAATATTCAAAATGAACAGCTATGGTCCATACACAACTAGTAATGCTTATGTCTATGTCAGTTTTACTAGTATCTTAACAGGAAAACAGATATGTCATTCGCTTCTAATTGTGACTAATGTATCACACTAGACATTTCAAATTGTTAATATTACTTATATTTGGGGTCTGTTAATTGGTTTGCTCTGAGGTTTTATGCTTCACATGTCTTCTATTTATGAAATAGTGTACAGCCATAAGCAAATAATTCAGAAGAATACAAAATCATTCCCAACTTTGACACTGTGGCTTTCCATCAGAGTGTAATCTGTTCTCATATTCTGACAAGTGTAATGAAGAGGACAGTGGAAGCCTCTAGCCAGATGCACACAGTGTTTTTACCCTTAAGCATGATGAATTTGTCCTTTACTTCACCCATGTCCACTTTTGGGATTAGGGTTAATCTTCTGGAAGCACAAATTTGGGGGTCTTTTCTTAGAAAACATGATGCCAGTGACAGTGTGATCTGCTTCATATGCAGCTGGTACTGTTCCCTGTCCTCTGTGATGAGCACATCATCCACAGATGAGGCTGACCAAGGCTGAGATGTATTTGTCAGGATGGCATTAGACTGTGGGGGTTTTTTTCTTCCTTTTATTCCTGGTGGTGTTCATTTCTCACAGCAATGAGAGAAGTGTTAATTTCTCACTTTGGTACTGAAATTTTAGTGAACAGAGCAAGGGTTGCTTTCCTGCTTCTCATTTTTGTTTTCCAAGTAAAACATGAGACTGAACAACAGGGAGAATGAATTTGGAAAAAAATGTATGCATTACAAAGTCTTTGGGTTTATTTTTATTTCTGTAGTGCTTTCCTGTTTATTGGAGTCTTTCATCTCCTCCTAGAAGGGGAAATACCATGCAACCAGTCACAGTGAGGTCAGGGAAAGCCTTTGTGCTTCCTAAGAGATATGAAGCAAGAGCTAGACACTAGACAAGGATGCCATTTTAGGCCATTCTTTTGTGTGTGTTCTAGTTGAAGGCTGGTAACTAGCATTGTGCTCTAGGGGTCAATACAGAGTCCAATCCTGTTAAACATCTTCATTGATGATCTGGATGATGATGTAGGGGCATTGGACTAGATGACCTCCAAAGGACCCTTTCTACCACAGTCATTCAGTGATTCTGTGTGCTGTTCTAAAGCTGTACCTTCCTTGCTCGCCTTCCTTGCTCCAAGACACAGCAGCTCTTATGGCCCACATGGGGCTACTCCTACGTATTTGTGGAGAAAAGCTAGAGTATCCCTGTCTTGCCTTTCTTGGGTAGGAGACAGAGTTGATGCCTAGGAGGTGGTGGAAGCTGCCTTTGTTCTCATGGTGAGCCTGTTAGAACGTCTTGAGGGAGAGGGGCTTGTCTCTGCTGCACCAAGCAGAGGTGAGGATCTACTTCCCAGTGTTTGTTCATGGGTTATCTCTCTGCCATGTGGAACTATATTGTACTCTTAAGTTAAATGGCTGAATGCTTAATTGTCCTTTTGGAGTGATGGATTTTCCAGAGTATTTCCTTTTTTGGAGAAGGAAATGGCCTTGCAATATGAGCATAAGGCAAAGGCCAGAACTGTCATCTACTGAGACAGATTCTGAGCAGGACACTTAGCCATCTCGTCTCACTAGCTCACCCAGAAACTACATCGGTGTCTCCCCCACCCACCCCCAGATGTTTGTACAGCATCTTGAATGTGAAGGAACTAAATGGTGGTGCTAGGTTACCTGTCCTCCCTCCATCTACATAGGCAGTGGATAGCCTAGCCAGATGCTGGTACCTGATACTAGTATGAGCAAGCCGCTTTTTGCTTTAGAAAGCCTGTGTAGCTGTCTGAGCAGCTGGGGAGTGCTGCCCAGCACACACAGAGCTGGGGAATGCAGCTGCAGTTGCTGTTGCTGGTGTCCAAACAAGTACATTTGGGTTCTGTGAATCTAAAGCTTTTCTGAAGAGAGGTGAAACCCGGTATTTTAGTTTCAGCTCACAAATGTGCTCGTGCTTTGTTCAGTTACCCATAATGGTTGGCGGTGGCCAGACAGAACAAATACTTAGGAAGAGTATCTGTATAGTCAAAAGGGTTTTATTCTGCTCTAATGGAAAAAGGAGTTAAGCAGGAGAGAGAAAAGAGGAGGAAGGGTAAATGGTTTCTTCCACTTTGTGTTTGTCCTTGGATCTGCACCTGCAATGTTAAATATGTTCTGTTTGCTCATTCCAATCAGACTCACAGCGATAGGTTATTAACAATCTGACATTAATCACTTGTTTTGTGCTTTTAAAGTCTCTTTGGGAAAGAGAACAAAGACAGGGTAGTGTTACTTCTGTGGCACCCCAGTATTAAGAAACTGGCGAACACAAAAGGCACCATGTAATTACCATGCAGTCTCCCTACGAATGTGTGACTTTTTAAAGAAAAATGTTGTTACAGAAAGATCATCCAACAAATAAGAGTGCTGTGCACCATTTATGTGCAGTACTGGGTCTTGGTTTCTTTGGGTGCAGTGTGGCATGCTATGTACTTGGCAGGCCAGGCTAGCAGGTTCTGATTGTGCACAGGAGATAAGGTGTGTGTTTGCTGATCATGCTGTATTTCAGTGCTGGGTAGTAAATGAACTCAAAAGATCTGGCCCCACCTGGGATATCTGATAGAGCTGGCTGAAACATGGAATTGGCAGGTTGTATACCAGTATGAGCACTCTGAAATTCCATATTTTATTCTAAGCAGAAAAAAAAGGGAAGTCTAAATGTGCCAGAAGATTTGCCTAAAAATGAGCTTGGACCTTATTTTGATTTGTTTCTATATCACCTTCCTTTATGACACTCTCCACACTGGTGAAGGGTTACGATAAGTAAAAATAGTTTTAAAATGCCAAATTGTTTTTCACTCTGGGAAAAAAAACTGGAAATGTTGGACTTGATTTCTTAGAAAAATTTATCTTTTGTCAGTGACATTTTCTGACAGAATTGTTGACAGGTGACACTGGTGTCAAACTGTGATTGCCCTGGCAGTCAATGTTCTTGCATTCTGCCCTTCCCGGTCTCCTGTAGCCCCAGGACTTGCCCAGTCCAAGGCAGTTTATGGGCACTTGGGGCAGGACTCACCTTGCCCAAAGGCTAGATGCTCATCGTGGATATCTGTTGGGGAGCAGTCACCACCAGCTCCCATACAAGCAGTAGAGAGGAACTGATGCCTTTAGGGTGTGCTTCAACTGACATTCCCGAGATGTTTGCTTCAGGCTGAGATATATCATACCCCACAAGTGCCTCGTCTCTGCCTACCAGAAGTTCAGAGGGTGAATTCAGGTGTTGATGTGAACAACATGAATTCTTTGCTGGTGTTTTATGACGTTGGGCTCTGCTAATATCTCAGTTCCTCTGTCCACCTGTAAAATAATAACTGAGCTGAGCATGGCCATTTCAAATGTGCAGCATCTTCCAGAGCCCTTCAGTGTGCAGGAAGCCTCCTTGCAGTAACACGTCTTTGAGGTACAGCTCGTTTTCCCCTTTGCCTCGAACACCACACAGGGAGGTGCTCCCACTGCTTCTGTGCTGTTCCAGACTGCCACCGAGGGAGAGTGGGATCAGCATATCCCCACCTTCCTATTGCAGCACCTGCACTTGACCACCTTGCATCACATGAGAATCGAGGTATGTCCTTCCCTCTTCTGTTTGCTCCACATCATCACAGAGAGACAGTGTCTCTGCCCTGTTGTGGGGAAGTCATGCAGGGGCTGATCAGAGCTGTCCTCAGACAGAAGGGCTCAGCCTGTGAGCAAGGATTTATAAATGGCTGAGTTTGCACAGCCGCTTTCAAGAAGCACTTTTAGAATGTAATGCAGAGCTGAGGGACGCTCCTTTTTAGAACTAGCCCCCCCGCCATTTAGAACAAAAGCAATAATGTAAGACACAAAACACCTGAAATTTTCTGTGGGGTAATCCTGCTGATTTGTTAGAAAAAGAAGAAGAAAGAATCCCCCCCCACTGGTGGACATATTTTCTGCCCATTGATATTAACATCAAAGCCCATCCTGCTCTTTGATTTCCCTGGAGTTTCCATCCCCTCAGCCAAGCTGAAGTGGGACTGGGGGCAGCTGTGTCCTGCCGAGAGGTAGGAGAAGCCTCTGGCCCCCTGCTATCTCTGCTGGCCCTAGGATGTCCTCAGCCACCTGTCCTGGTTAACCCCTTCCTGAGGGCAAACACTGCCTCTGCATGGTGGTTCTGGTCAGCACTGGCTTCTAGCAGCAAGCAGCTCTAGTGAAAATACCCAGGAATGACAGTAGCTTTGCTGAAAGGATATTTTGTCCATTTTGTTTATAACTAAACCTCAGGTTTGTCTCAATATTTTCACTGAGCACTGACCTTGCAAAAATCTCAAGGACATCTTTGTCAGCATTTAAGAAATAGCAGTGATCCCCCAACTATGGCAGGCATCCATGTGGGGAAAGAGTGGATAAGCTTGCTTCAGAGATAAGCAATGTTTTTTAGTCATTCATAAAGGAATTTATTTTTTTTCTTTATGAAACAGGGAGACTGATCCTACAGAATGAGAGTCTTATCACGTGCTTTCCTGGTTTCCCTGCTTGACCCTCCATTTTATAAGCTCTGGTTTTGCTGTCGTCTGCATCTTCTCTTTATGAAAGGGCTATGATTGTACCCTTATGTTCTGGAAAGACAGAGCTGGTTCTTTTTCAGTAAGACAGCACAGAAGGACACTGTGTGATAGTACTAGTACTGCTGAGCTGCTTCCCAAGAAGTCCCTCTTGTGTCCCATGTCACAGGAGGGACTGCTGCTGTGTTCAGTTAAATCCCCATTAACTCATTAGAGCCAAAGGTCAGATATCTGACTGAAAGTGGAGCATTGCATACTCGTGGCCCACTGCCTGCCCTGTGTTCCCAGAAACACTGCATGTTGTGGGCACCATTCTCCACTCTTCTCGCCAATTTTGCAATGCTTTCAGGGGTGATTCTCACCATGCAAGTGAAAAGGATCAGGAAAGAAGGCACTATGTTCTGTAATGATACAGTGATGGGAATAAATAGAACAAATGTCTCCCCAGTTCTCAAATTGGGGAGTGTGGGATGAGCAGGTTGGTGAGTTATCCAGGGCAGTGTGAGGGACTGAGATGCCAGCAAACTCAGAAGCTCCAACTTCTGCACCAGCTTTTGTTTGCTTCTAATTGATGGAAAATGATCAGTTGTCTCAGGAGCTAAAACATCTTCATATTTGCAAGTACTGATTTGAACCTTGGAAACATCCCCTGCCTCTATACCTGTCTTTGAAGATTCTTTCCTCCTTTGGAAGGCAGAGGAGGCTTGGGGCACACCTGCCCAGGTACTTAGTCTGGGTCAGCTTTACATATTTTGCATTAATGTTCTTTATTCTGCATATGTTCTCAGTGGCAGTATTTGTGGTCACAGTAAGCAGTCCTCCAGTGTCACAGTCCTCATGAATTTTGTGGAATGAGTGTCATGAAAGACTTGGCTGTCGGGTTGTAAGCACACCTGGGTTAAATGGCCCTCAGAGGTAATGCACACTTCATCATTTGATTCCTTTCTCTCTTCTGTAACTGCATTGCTGCAGCCTAACTGTATTTTTCAGTTTGACTGTGAACAAGACCAGAGGCATCTGCTTATGTTTGGGACTACATGTCGAAGTTCAGTAATGCATGCAGGAGAGGCACTGGAGGGGAGCTATCCTGGCACTTCATCTGGATTTGAGCAGTCACCCAACAGTTCACTGCAAGACCAGTTTCAGGGCATGGAGTGGAGTGACAGCTCATTGCACCCTGGGTTATCTGCCAGGATGGGGTCTGGAGGTGATCCAGAGCTGGAGGAGAGTGGAGGTTAAAGGGGAATAAACTGACATGACAAAGTGATGTGAACTCTTAGCAGTACAGCGTAGATACGTTGCAGCCTTCTGTGTGACAATGATTTGATTGTAACAGCTCCTGTGAATGGTGACACTTCTGGTTTGTCAGGTTCCCTCCCCACATCCCCAGCTCCCTTCTGGAGCATACTTTTTCAGATCTGAATGTGCTTTTTTCTCCCTTCAGCCTATTCTTTCCAGTTGAAAATATGGGGCAATGCCAGTGCTCTTGCTTAATCAGAATAGAGGTCCCTCGCCCTTCAAGCTTTGCAGGATCTAATTATTGTTCTGTGAAAATATGACTTACTCTGCAAAGGCTGCTGACACATCCTGGAACAGCTGGTTTTGTGTTTTGTTTCCCTGTCTATGCCCAGAATTGTCCATGAACACAAGTTTCAAAGCCCTATGTGCTGTGACATTTGTGTTAATACTTGAAATACTGGCACATGTGGAATGTGCCTGAATCAGTGGTGAGGAAATGTGTTTTGATGTGTGAGCCTCAGCAGAGCTTTGAGGGAACTCACATTTTTTTTTTTTTATGTGCCTTAAACATATGGAGGTATTGATGGAAATACAAAGGTGGTTGTAGGTTGTGTGAGCCACACACCAGTGTCTTGCAGCTTGCTTATTTGTTGTGCTTCTGTGGAACATGTTTGTAGGTGACGAGGACTGTGAAAAACTCAGCCTTGCACTCACAAGAAATAAATCTTAATGGGCTTCTTTTTCCTTTTGCATCTGTCACATCCTAGATCATAACACCATGGATGTTGTCCGCCACAGACAGACCAAGTGGGTGACTTTCAGACTACACTCCATTACTGGTGCTGTGTGGGGCTCCTAGAGGGTTACAGGACTTCCTGGATTACACTATTTATCATTTTAACAGGCACTTTTGTATGCAGTAATTAGCTGAGATTACACATGAGTGCAGTAGCAGGGAGGCTATTTGCCATTGTTATGAGTCGTTTTACTTGCCATTAAAAGCAGATTTAGCTTGTGATCTTGAGCTTCAGCTTGTTCTCAGCTATGGAAAAGATTAAGTCAGATGTTTCTTTGCTAAACATACATGTGTGCATATATAAAGAGAAGGGTTGATTTTTATAGAAGAGCATAAACCTTGCAGACTCAAATGCAGTATAAAAGGTCATAGGCAAAGTAGGCTCTGACCTAAGCTTAAACCCTTTATTTTAAAGAAATAAGAAAGAAATTAAGAGCGAAACTCTGGGAAGCAGTTGCCCTGGAAGGTAATCAGAGAGGTTGATGGGAAGATTTCTGTACACATTAATCATGTTTCCTAGGTTAAAATTGTGGAGGCAGTGAGAAGACTGTGTAGTCCTCTAGGTATGATGCAACCTTCTGTTGGTATGGAGGTGGTGGGTGAGTGGACAACAACAGGTAGGTAGGTAACCACCAGAAGAAAATGATTTTAAAATTATGGTAAATTATCTTTCTTTCCGCATTAGCTATGCACACGATGAACTGTGTACCCCGTAACCTCCTGCAAATGGAGTCTAGCACTGCTGAACGTTTGGTTTGATAAAGTGTTACAGCATCCTCTGTGCTTGATTATAGTGAGCTTGGCTGCAGCCATCTGTCATTCTCCTGCAGGTGTCGATCTACAGAGAAGTAGCTGCTTGCCAAGGGCTGGCTGCTGTAGGCCCCACACTGGAAGTAAGGACAGGCTGCTCCTGGGGAGGAAGACATTAAATCCATCCCAGCTGTGGGAGCTCAGATGTTGGCACAGCTCCCAAAGATGCATGTGGCAACACAAAAGCATGCTCTTCACACTCGTTGCCTTAGCAACTGCACATTCAAATTGTCAGGGATTGGCAGCCGGATCCTGCAGAAGAAGATGCAGTTGCAATTAAGTCGAATTGTCTTCAGGTTGTTAGATTTAATTCTGAGCTGGGGGGAAGGGGTGGAGTGATGGGTGAACATAAGTAATATTAACAATGAACTGCCACTCATTTGAGATCCTGGTGTAGGCAGGACTCCATCATGCTGTGTGTTTCTTTAAAGGTAAAATCAGTGCTGGAACTTGGCTTCTGAACCTTGTTTTCTTTGTTGGAGACACTAAAAATCCGCCTTGAGCTTTATTTGTTTAGTGAGGGTAGATTTAGTGGAGTTAGCAATCTTCCACACATCTTGGCTATTGCTGTTCTTGCATTCTGGTGATCCACAGACTCCTTGGAATCAAAGGCCCCATGGAATTGGGCTACAAGACGGAGGTGTCCAAAAGTGGAGGGCAAGGTCTTTGAAATCCAGGTCGAAACAAGTCTTAGCCTTACTCTGGTTATTACTGGCTGTAATTCTGGAACAGCTGCCTTCTTGTCTTATTTGGTGAAATCTGTTGATTTGGATTGTTTTCACTAGCACTGAGAAAAGTAATGCTGTAATGTTCAAGTGGGATGGTTGCCACATGGTTTTGCCCTGAAGTGCTGAGACAAAGGTGGTGAGCTATGATTTGGTGCTGGGGAGGTACATATGAATCCACTGAAATTCAGAATAGTGTAAAAGCACTTAGCAGCAGCATGGTGTGTCTTCAGTATATTGAGACTAATGTTTCCCATGCTTTTAAAAACCAGTAAAACTTAATCAGAAGTAAGAACACTTAACCAATTATTGTTTAAAATGGTTCATGTTACTGATAGTGAATAAAACCAGTTGCAAGGTCCCTCATCGTGCCTCTAGTTATGCTTCAGAAATGGTTTTCAAACCAACTGAATGTTCATGACAAGTCTAGGCAGTGAAGCCCCCTATTCATGTGACTTAAGTGATGTGAGTGACCAGGTAAATGTGGGGTGCTAAAAATACAAGAGAAAGTCAAGAATGGATGTTTTTTTCTGCTCCTGAAAAAAGCATAAATAATAACCCATCTGCCTGTGTTTCAAAGGGAATATTGAAATCTAAAAGTTATAGAAATATTAAGGATGGGGGGTGGATCAAGCTATTAGCATTTGGTTTAGATATTAATAATTTCATCCACTGATTTGTACCTGAAGAGAATTTCAGTTTATGGATATGAGAAGAATATTTGGATGCTCAATTACAAGTGCTTTGTGCACACAAAACAGACTCAGTGAAATGCTGTCAACGGTCTGTTGATGTGCTTCTGCGTATGCTCTCTGCCTTATGTGAGCACATCACATTTAGGTTGGTTGGCTTGGAGACTGAATACATGCAGTTGTAATGGTGGTTTCTGTTCTGATGTGTAATGAAAAAGTGCCTGCTGAAATTTTTCAAGGAAGAAAAAATGTGAATACAAGCAGATGAGCAACTCTTTCCCTTCTATCATAGCCTTGTGCTTTAAAATGTGTGGGATCTTATGGCATTTTGTTGCTTTTCATGTTTTTCACCAGCAAATTGAGCATTTCTGGAAATTGTGTTGGTGCCTGGAATATTGGTTATAATGGGGTGGGAATATCTGGAATTTGTGGCATGAGTGATGTGGATGACAGAAACTTTACTGCTGGAAATAATAGGAAAAAACCTGCTCTGAATTGTGTCTCTCTCTTGTTCCCACAACAATAAAATTTTATCAAGTTATGTTAACTAGCTCTAACTTAAAGATGAGGCTTATGAGGTATTGGGATGAGTTGATGACTTTGAAAAATAGGGTCTCTGAGTAATCAGACATTGGCAGCTTCAAATTTACTGCCATGGTTAGAGAGCATACAGAAAATTAATGAGAAATAAACTGATCTTGCTATAATTTAATTTCATTATTTAGTGTATTTTTTCAATAAGCTATTTAAATAAAATACATCAAAGCTTGTATAATTATACTGTAGAATAATATAGACTGTTTCTTGAATGAGTGAAGAAAAAAGTGAGTTATTACTTTATAGTTCACTTTTCTGTTCTCTTATATTGTGAATGATAGCAGTGATGATAACCTAAATACAGTGATAAACCTAAATGAAAGCGCCTATAACTTAAATACATGTGTTATGTACTGATCTACAGAGATCAAGACCGTAACTGGGATCCATTGGAATGAGCTCTTGTTCTAGGGAACAGAATGTAAGTTCTAATGTAGAGGATCATAATAGAAGAACATTGTCATTATTACTCTTGCCCCAATATGATTCTGTAATAATTTTTAAATTAATAATAGTCCTGGCTGTTCTAAGTAATTTGTCTTCTGAGGAGCAAACACTTTTTGAAAAAAGGGAGACGGGGAACGGGGTTTTATCGGGGGGAATACTCAGTTGAAGCCTTTCTTTTTTTTTTGGTTAATGTTGCAACTTTCCCCCAAACACACTAATAAAAATGAAATGTTTCTTGAAATTTTTTCTGGGAGACAAAATGAAACATTTTCCAGCTATAAAGGGACTTCCCCTGCAGATCTTCTAAGGTACTTGGAACGGCATGTTCTGGTTGTGTCCGGCCAAGTAATTCCCTGAAAACATCGAGGGCTTTGTTTTGTTTCTTTCTCCCATTATTATTTTCTCCTAACGTTTGAGTTTTTTTCTTTCACTGAATATGTTCCGAAGAGAAAATGACTTCTCCATTTGCAAGGAAACATGCTTTCACGTGTTCCATCCCTCCCTGTCTGTTCTCAATCACAGCTCTTCTATCTTCCTCCTCATATGACATTTCTCCACTGATATTATTTGCAGAAATAAAGGAAGAAAACTGTCCAGGCAAATCATCCAAACTGCTGTTTGTGGTGGTGTAGCTGATGATGTAGACATTAGGAGGAAAGACACGCTGGGCTTTTCCAGCCCTTTCCTTTTAGTCTCTGTGCTTCAGGACCTGCTTTTAGGACTCAATCGGCATAAATGCCTTGCACAATAAATAGGTCTGGTGTGGTGAGGGTACCAGAATGTGCGTGTGTGTGTATGTTTCTAGATCTTCTTATGGTGATTTGCTCTCAGTTTGAGTGAAAGGGGTGCTTCCCTGAGGAGGAAAGAGGTAAAAGATCAAATGAGTGTCACCCATTTCAGGTAGAAGAGTGCACAGTATAGGTGTTCATGGCTTACATCAAGATGCTGTTGCTTCCGTATATGTGACGTGCTGTGTCCTGCTGCCTCGGATCAGGCAGATGGAGCTGGTAGCCAAAGTGAGGTAAGAGCAGAAGAAAAGACCAGAACTGGTGTGATACCCTTTAGCAGCACCCTGTCAGATGAAGGTAGTGAGCTACATTCAGTTGTTTCATACAGTCCGTTGCCCTTGCTTGGCTGTGAAATAGCAAAGGTGGGGGCTTTTTCAAGAGTGTGCTTGTGTGTTTCACAACTGGGAGGATGTTTTTTTCCCATCTGGCTAGAAAAAGAAGATACAAACAGGATCATTTCTTTACATTAGCCATGTAAAACATGGTTGACAACTCACAACATCTGCAAGAAGCCTGGGCAAACAGGGAAACTCCAAAGGAGGCATGGAAGAGCGCTCAATTTAGTCTGCTGTGTTTAAGATTAACAATAATATTCATCTGTTCTTGTTAGCTAATCTTTCAGAGTTAGCTCCTGTAGAGTGAAGGGCCTTTACTGCCAGAGTAGAAGAGACAGCTGCCACAAGATATCCCTCCTGAAGCACTTGAGGGCACAATTATGTTGATCACAGTAAAAGGGGAGTAGGCTGGATGGGACACATCCTGAGCCAAAGTGTCCAGGCCATGGCCACCGTGCTAGTTCATGTTCAACATAACACTGATCCTTTCACAGTGGCTGTGATATGCTTTGCTGCAAGCCCTACCTCAGCTTCCAGGAGGTGCTCTAATTGGAGTTTATTGTCAGAGATTTGGGTTGGAAAATGTGCATTGACTTCCTCTGCAGATTTGGCCTGCTATTCTTCTAAAGTAACCTGTCACCAAAACATCAAAGTAATAATTAACAGGCTTGTCTCTGGAAGTTTGCTGTGCATTGGACCCTGAAAGAATCCTGTTAACAGGAAATATATTGTATTTGATTGCATTTTGCTAGAGAGAGAATTTTAAAGGTTATTAAAACTTTATATAATCTATAAAAATTCTAAACTTCATCAATAACTATAAATTTCATCAATATAACCCCTCAGCAACCTGAAACCTTGGTTCACTTGCAATAGCGTTTCCATCTGTAATTTCTAATATAAATATGAAGCCAGTATGGGGGCTGTGGGTGCCAGAGTCACTACGCACTAGGAAGTTTTGTGTCTGGTCCCAATGACTGTTAACTTCAAGTGCTTCACACTCACAGGTCCCCACCCAGAGCAGGCAGGCATGGATGCACATACATGGATGTATGTACATGGACATCTGACAGGGAATTGGGAAGCAGAATGGTGCAGTGGGAAGAAGGATGAAGCAGTGCTTTGGACTTGCATTGTTGCACCAGGGCAAATCTGTGGCATTTTGAAGGCAGACTGAGACCCAGAACCAGTGCTGTAAAATTTGAGTGGTGTTAGCTTTACAAGGGGTTTTAATTTTTTTTTTCTTATTGAGGTGAGTCAGTATTTGTATGTGCTAAGAGTAGAGACAGGAAAAATCATAATATTCCAGATGGACAGTACAACCATCTGCTTTTATAGAAGATGGATCCAAGAAGCATGGAGAAGTTATGGGACAGAGTGATCATCAAATGATAAGGGCTGTTGCAGATGTGTTGTTGAGCACTTTCTTTCCAATTGTTTTGTTCCTGTAGTGAGGAAGTGAGCAGCGCTGTGTGTGGTGCCCTGAGGACTCCTCTCACATAGCCAAACAAACAAGTAGGGACCTCTTAACTCCCTTAATCCATTCCGGCAGTTATTGCTGGCAGTGGCCAGGATTCAAGTCTCGGAGGGGTATGTGCAGCTGTGTGACCCTCATCCATGTCCCATTTTCCTAGACCAGAATCTGCAGTTTAAATGCAGGCTGAGGTGTACTGGGGAGTTCAGTGTGCTGTGGCTCAGCCATGCCCCGAAAACTTTATGGTATGTAATTCAGATGGACTCCATTTCTGTGTTCATCTGAAATAGGAAGCGGGGCACTGCTTTGTTCTAGGTTTTGTGTTTTGCCTCACCTTTCTGCAGCAGATGGGTGATGCCTGACTCTGGCAGCATGGCCCTGAGGAGACGTTGATTGTGTTTGTGGGATGTTAAGCAGTTTGAAAAACGAACACATGGGAGAACCCGGTCCTCCAGAATTTGAGAGCGGAGGTCCTCATTTTTTTTGAGATGCGTGTTTAATTCAAGAAGTGCTGCTGGGGCTGAAACAGATACTGTTTTATTCTACTAAGGATGTTACTTTAGAAAGCATACTTTTCTAAACAATAGGAATTTGTGAATGTAGTTTAATTCACTCTCATTCCCATCAGTGATATAAAGTGGTGCACCTCAATATTAATAACATTTTTTGGGGGGTAATTCCTGGCCCCTTTCAAAGGCCTGGGATTTTTGCTGTGGTCTGGGTTATCACCTTGCCTTTCCCCCAGTGGGCTGAGTATGGAAGGCATCATGAAAACATTGTTTGGCATGTTTCCATCTTGGTTTCTGATTGGATAAACCATTCCTCCCAGAATATTTTGTCCTTAATGTTTTAATCTGGGGAAGTTGTGACAAGTTTCTTCCAGAACTGCCAAAATGTTCCCAGAATGGAGCTGTTGCTCACCCTTATTTTATTAATTCCATAATTTTATTTTTATTTTGCCTGGAAAATCTTGTTAAGATGGAGCTTACCCAGAAGAAGAGATTAGCAAGGCACTATAAAGCCTTAAGCTGTCAGCAAAGAGCTCATGTGTAACCTCTCCATTACAGTCTGGTGACTGGGTGGACCCTTTATGACATGAACTTGATGGCTCAATCCCATTTCTGGTGTCACTTCAGCAAATTCTTTGTTCTTAGTTGTGCCCTTCTGTGTTAGCTGTGTCATGGTGAGAAGCAAAAAACACAGTGGCACCTGGCCAGCATCCCTGCCCTCCCTCCTCCAGAAATCTCGTCGAAGAGCTGGGAGCTCAGTGGGCATCCTAATATGCAGCTGCATCATTGTTCCCCCTTGTCTTGCAGGTACCAGTGCAGTGTGAGGTATCAGTTCCCCTTTTTTGTAGTGATATGCTTAGATACGCTTCACCCTTCAATGAGTGTTGCATTTATTTAAATATGATGGAGAGGCAGTATTTTGAAAGTGGCATCTTTCTCAACAGTATTATTCACCCAAGTCTTCCAGGGATATAATTATGAGCAAACATTTGTAAATGACATGCATGCTTGCCAAGCAGACAGCTCTCCAGATGCTGGTATTTTGTTATCTTCTCTCCTGACAGTTTATCCAATTTATATTTCCCTCCTTCAGAGGCTTTATGTTGTTTTGGTTGATTCCTTTAAATAAAAAATACTAAATGACCTCAGTGTCACTTCTAGAACATAAACAGTACAAGGCCAAGGTTCTGAATGTTTCTTTAAGGTTTAAAATGTCAGGTTTTATTTAGTTGGTTCAATTGTCATTAGATAAAAATTGGTTTCTCAGAGAGTCAGCTTCTATTTGCCCTGAGGCAATGGGATGATGGTGAGAATGACATGGTGAAATTTATTTTGAGCCTGTAAAACAAAAAGCCCAAGGATCACATCCTCGCTTAGCATAAGTCTTCTTACAGTAATTGTTAGTTCATTGATTTTGTCTTCCTAAAGAATTAAATGTCTGGCTTCTCTGAAGGAAAAATTATAGCCCAAACATGCCAGTTACAAAAGAAATTAAGGCACTGTTCTGTCAACACTCTTCCCCAAGAGTAGAAAGCATCCACATCAAAAAAATGCTTTGTATGTTAAGAGCTTTATGCTTTTCTAGTCTTATTTCCATATTTAAAAGGATATTTGGGATGAGTAAAGTCCTGGAATTTGAGGTTTTGTAAGCCATTATATCTTAGATTTCTAAAGTAATTTTGTTGAATATCTTGCTGTTTCCCTGTGATTTAAATGTATGTTTCCTTCAAGATGAATTCTGTTTCAAAATTAGATGAAGATGTATGTTTTCCTGGCTAAAAAGCTTTTAAAAATCTTTCACAGCTGAAAGAACCTTTTAGAACTGCTGTCTTGCCTGTATGTGGCATTGTTTCTAACTTAAACAAAGGCTACAACATTTTGAATTTGCATATTTTCAAGTTTACAGGAAATAAAATGTTCTTTCTCAGGAAAATACACTATCTTTGTTAAGAGTAAATAGTTTTTATGCACTGAACTTTGGCCAGTATCAAAAGCCATCTTGACCTACTTGTGTGCATCAGGAAATGGGATCTCTGTTCTTGGAGATATTCAAAAGCCATTCAAAAGGCATAGTCCTGGGCAGCCTACTCTAGGTGATCTTCGCTCTTCAAATTCAGAATACCTTTAAAGGCTCACAAAATCCTCAAAAATCACTCCCTAACTCCCATATCTGTCTGTTTCACCAGAAATAATGAAATGTACAGCTTTATGCAGATGCTTATTTTATTGGCTGCAACATTTTGGGTGGAAAACTGGCCTCATTAACTAAGAAGTCCTTCAGGACCAGCCTATCTGATAAGAGTGTCTGTGCTCTGTAAAGCACATTGCAGTCTGATTTTTGCCTGGAGACAGCACTTCCTACTCTGATACAGTGAATAAATAATCAAAATTGGATTTTTTCCTAAGACTGTACCAAACCTTCAGTCCTGTGATGGTGAGCAAAAAAAAAATTAAATCTCATTTAGCAATGATGCAGCTGTTGATTGAGCTTTGGTCTGCTGCCTCAGCTTCACCACAGGCACAAGCAATTGTGGTACTGATGAAGAATGTGAATGGAGGTCTTTGCTCTCCCTTGGTTACTACGTTACCCCTATAAATAATTGGATCCATTTGCAAAGACTTTGTGCAGAGCTCATCTTGCTGTAGTTTTTGTTCATGATCACTGTTCTGTGTTTTCTCATCCCTTCAGATTAGGGGCATTTAAGCCTTGGGCATCTAATTTTCCTCCCTAAATGGAGCTGTGAATGCAGTACCTCATCCTCTGACCTCTCCTCCCTTCTCTTTCACTTAATGACTCTGCTCTCCACAAATGAAAGTTTTCGGAAGTGATAGTTGTCTAAAAGCTGCATTCACATTTGGGCACATGTTCTGACTGGTAAAACAGCAATGTCTGGACTATAAAAGGAATAATTCAAATTTAATCCAAATATTTCAAATGTAATCCAACCATGGTTTTTCTCATCCCTGGTTTTAATAGGCTTTCTCTGTTCCTAAAAGCATCATGAATTTCCCATTAACAAACCCAAAGCAGTATATGTTTATGGATAAAGGTGGATTGAAGGGCCTTGCACCTCTGCTTGTATAAAGCAACATCACCCCCTCGGTTTAGCTAAAGTGATAATGATTTACAGCTGAGAATCTGGCCTGCATCTCTACATTTGAATAGAGTGAAAACTATAGAATTTAAGAGGGATGGTATGCTTGGAAGAGACAGGGAAACCATGCTAAGTTACTTCTGCAGACATTCCAAAATCTGCAAAAAATTAAAACCAAAAATCCCCTCTAGTGATCCTAATGGCTGCACTGTAAATACTTAAATTGTAAGACAAGAAAAAAAGCAACATTGGCAAACCTCAACATTATTAGAAACAGACCCTTCTCCTTGCCTTCTGAGAATTAAGATATGTTTCCTTAGGTTTTCCACTCACTTACTTTGACTGTTAGACCCCGATTGAACAAAATAATTAATGTGATTGATAGTGTGAGGGTGGGGTTAAAAGGTGACTCATTATTTTCTCTTGGAAGCTGTCTGCCTGTTGAGCACTAGCAGAGACGTTACTGGAGGCATAAATGAGCCAGAATGATTTCAGTGTCCCTGATGGAGTTTAGACTTCCAGCTGGCTGAGATGGTTTTCCTGGTACATCATAAAGAAATTAAACCTGGCAGGAAAGGAGCAATGCTGGAGCTGGTGGTTCTCCAGTACTTAGAGGTGGAACGCAGTGCTCTAAGACTAGCTGGAATTTGATGTGTAGTCAAGTTCACGTTTGGGTTATCAAGACCTCTCAAAATTTTCCTGGAAGACAAGCAGACTGTTTCTCACAGACCTTAGGAGGTTTCTGTCTTCTCAGATAATGGGAGGCTTGAAGTTCTCACAGAAATTCCTAAATGTTCGTAGAGAATCTCCATCTTTAAAAGAAGTTTTATGGTGTTTTGAACACATTGTAATAGTCCTGGAGGTCTGGATCCCTTCTGTTTTACCCAGAATGTAACTTCATATCCATAACTGCAAATCAAACAGCTGGCGATCTCTGAAAAAATGTTATGAAGCTGGTCACTGTGAATATTCTCATGGCTGGTAGTACTCATTGCAAAAGATAAGTGGGAGCTTATTGGGATTGCCAGGGTGTCTAACAGGTAAATCAGGAGGGTAGTTTCTCAGTGGTGGCACTGACTCATCTGTTGGCCGTCACTGACCTTTGTTCAATTCCTGCTAACTTGGTGATTTTCTAAATAGACAGTTCTACAAAGTCTGTTTTTCTTATATATTTTTACGATCCTATTCTTGCAGATAAGGAATCCCATATGATCCTTAATGAACTACCATCCATTCTGATATGCACACTGATCTTTGTACTAACTTTATTTGAACTGATGAAGATGCAGGACTGTGAACAGTGAATTTTGTGATAAAATGATTCAGGGTCTTCTGTTTGCCATATTGGCTTTCCGTATTTTCTGACAGTTGAATAACATCTTTGTCTTGGGCTGGCATCAGGCAGATGTAATGTTAGTGTTTAACAAAGGAATTTGTCTGAAATGAATTAGTGAATTCAAATCACTACATCTATATCACATTGGGAAAACCAAAAATAAGCTTGATAAACGCATTAGAAGTCCTATGTAAAGAAACAGCATGATATAAATAAGAAAAAAAGTTTATTGTTGTGTCTTTCTAATCAAGAGGTTTCTTAAGTGTCTAAACAATTTAAGCACAGAGATGAAACTGACTGCACGTCAACTGGGATAAAATCATGACCAAGTAAACATTGTGACTACACCCTGGCAGGCTGACTCCTCCTAAGGAGTCAAGGGCTTTTGTCAATGTATCTGTCTGACTGAATCTGCTTTAGTCTTTGTTTTGGGTTGAAACAGAAGAAAATCCTGCATCATGATGGGGAAACCTTGACAGTGATTGTGAGGTTGGAGTCACATTCATTTGACATCAAAGTAAGTAGAGGTACCTCCCAGACTGAACAAGGCAGGAGGAAAGGGTGTCTCCAGCCTTGGCATTAAGTAGCCAAGTAATTCTGGTCATTTTTAGGGGATACTCTGTGGACTGCAAGACTGAGTAGTGTTGATGGAGAACATCCAGCAATTAGCCACTTGCCATCAGGCTTTTTGTTTCTTTTGACCTTTTTCCCCCAGAGGAAGCACAATTACAGTTACATTGTCTCCAAGTCTGTGTCTGTCTGTTCCCCTCTTCCCTCAACAATGCTTTACTGTTGACTGCTTTCAACCCAGTTTGGTAAATGAGTAGATGTCTTCATAAAACTCCATGTGCCATGGAAACAGACAGTTCAGTAGGAGCAGGATACCCTGGGAAAAGGTTTATCCTTTATTAGATATCAGAGTGCCCACAAGACAGGGAGATACCAGAAAGCGAACTTCTTAAACAGATCTGTGAGATATAGAAGTAGTTTTCTTACTGATTCCTTCTGAAATGTGTTGAGTTCACAGAATCATCTAGGTTGGAAAGGACCTTGAAGATCATCTAGTCCAAAACAATGGAGTTGATAACAATGAATGTAGGGAAGAAAAGAAAATCATAGAATTATAAAATGATTTGGGTTGGAAAGGAGGGTGCCTGATTAAAGTGTGAATTAAAGGGGTGTAGTGGCAATACTGGTCATCATTTGGCATCATCAGCTACAGAGATGGCATATTAGTCACACAATAACCCTTTAGCATCTAATATGGTTCCTTAAATTTCAAAAACTTCCTGAAATTTTGACATAATTAGAAGGAAAGGAGCTTACGCAAAAATATTTTATCCATTTTAGTCCTCTAACAGTGTTCCATCTTGGGCAAAATAAGAGCTAACCTACATGGAGTGATAAAGCATGTGCTTGATTGCCTGGCAGATATTACAACTGTGACTTTGCTTAAATGCCTGGAAATTGCTCTTGTGAGTTTGAGTTTTTCAGTTTCATCACTCAAAACTGGAGAAGTTTATCTCATGTGCTGATAACTCTATTGCTAAATGAATATCTTTCCAAGATAAGATTTTAAAGGATGTCTTAGAAGCTGCTGTTTATTTTCAAGATGTGTAAATAAAATTCATTTTGGTAGTTTCTGTGAATTTGAGAGATGATCTGCTGATTTGTCTGAGTCATAAAAGTGCTTTGTAGTGTTCAGAAGTAAAACAAATTCTGCTGTGTCATTTTTGATACATTTTTTTTATAGCTCAGAATTTGAACTCCTAGGCAAGCAGTGAGATTCCTTAAAATGGGAAGGTGGTTGTTGTTCAGACTGTCAAACAGGCATCACATATTTTGGGTTCTCTCTCTCCATTGATCTATTTGTTTTGTTCCTTAGCAATATTTTTTTGTAATACTCCCTTTGGCTGCAGTTGGCAACACTGGTTGACCTTTCTGACCCCTCAGATGGGTGCTGGTGTTTATCCTCACTTCATAACGCTTTGCTGCCCTGATGTTTCCCAGCACCTGGACAGCACTAGATGCTGGCATCGCTCTCCTGACTGCGGCCCACACTCTGTCTGGGCAATTAATGGAGGGATTGAGCTGTACCAGAAGGCTCAAGGAATAGCCTGATGGGGAGGCTTTTTTCTAGAGCTTGTAGATGAGTGATCTGGTAAAGTTCCGATGATGTGAAAGCACTATGGTTCTCTGCAAGGTATTGGTCATGTCTGTGTTACTGAAAGACAGATACTCTCTGTTTACATGATCTTAGGCTGACCTTTCCCAGAAAGGATGTCCAGACTAGAATTAAAGTGTCTGATCCATGTCCTTTGGAACTGAGAGACTTAATTTATTCTGACTTATGTAGGCTCAGAAAAGTTGACTTATGCTGGCTAGTACAAAATTTCTATTTAAAAAAAAAAGTATTTCAAAATCCAAAATTTGATACATTTCAAGTCATTGAATAGTTTAAGAAACATGTGTCTTATGATCAAGATTTTATATACAAGTTTATGGTTCCTCTTTTTATGTTATGAAGCAGACATCTAGTCCAGAATGATATGGCATATATCACAATTCCAGAAGTGTATCTGAGAGGTTACAGTGGCTACTCCATGCACTGTTGTCCCAGGCATTAAAATTTATTCAGTTTAAGCAAATAAGTGGGGGAGAACACTTCAAAGTGCTGTCTGAAAAAGATGAGGAGACTGGAAAGAGAGGATAAAGGGGTTTTTATCTTCAAGAAGGTATCTGAGAAAAATTAGTAGATACTGGAATCTAGGCTAAAACCAAACTCTGCTGGAAAAGGTACAGGGAAAGAAGGAACTTGCTGCTAAAGAGGTTTACGCTTTTTATTATTGTGGTTTAGACTTACATTTTTTTAACCTTTAAAGTCTGTGTATTACCATTGGACAAGGAAGAAATACCTCCTTTCAAGTAAAACAAATCTCCTCCATCTTAATCTGAATTTTCACTCCAGACAATGTTTTTTAGATGACCTGACTTTGGTTTTGCTACACAATGCCCAAGGTAATAACAAAAACATCCACAATGTAATAACAAAACAAAAAAAATTAAAAAGGCTAACTTTGCTGAAATCTGCCTAATACTCTTTTGTAAACAGCATATTACCTTATAAATTCAGTCTGTATCAGTTACCAGCCCCTTGAGATACAGCATAAGGTCAGACTGGACAAGCCTAGAAAGGTCATGGCCACTGAGCCAAAATGATGCTTATTATCAGGCAAAGAAAATAGCTGCCTCCCCAGTCAGAGACGAAGAGTCAGATGTACAGACCTGCGAATTGTTTATTCCGCACTGGTCCAGTGCTGAATATTTCAGTGTTGTGAAAAATTGTGTGACATTTTCCAACCTCCTTTTCTTATTGTTTTTATTTCCCATCTTAGGAAATTAGTTCAAGAACTTGATTGAAAAACATGTTTTGAGGAAGCAGTAAAAAAAACACCATAGCTAAATGCTGGGTGGCCTTTTAGTTTGATAAATCATGCGTTGATTTATAGCCCATGTCTGGTCTCAGCCACATTAGTGTGTGCCTGGAAATGATGATGGGGAGTCACTCTGAACTGACTGTCTTCAGACTTGGCCATCCCTGTGTTACTTGCATTTAATGCAGAGACATTTCCACTGCTTTGGTAGGTTGCTCTTTGCAGAAATAGAGTTAGACTGGCTTATACAATCTGTTTCTCAAAAGAACGGTGCATACTGTTTTTCTTTAAAATGCCCTCAATTTCTTTTCTTTCCACTGGAGAAAAAAGATCAATTAGCTGGAGATTCCTGGACTGATGGCAGCCCATGTGGGGCAGTTACAGCTTGCTAAGTAGCATTCCCAAACAAGTGGTTCCAGCACACATGCAGCCGAACTGTATAGCTCATGTGTGATGAGTCTCACCTGTCTGGGGCCCTGCCCCATATGCTGTGTATCCCCTTGCTGTCATACACATTCTAATTTCTAATAATGATTTTGAACTCATTTATGATTGCTTTTATTAAATACTAAGGAACAGATTTGTGTCCTTCTTCCTGCTGGTGGCAGCTCATCCAACAAAAGCTCTTTTGATGTCTACACTGACAGCAGTAAGTGTCGGAGATCATCCAGCCTCAGGTGTATATCTACTATATCTACATGTTTTTCATGGAGCATCACCATCTCAAAATCACAGTAAATTCTTGTAAAAGCATTTTACAAGAAAACTTTGAGTTAGTGGCCCCCAAATGGTGTCTTTTCTGATGGAAAACAATTACTTTTTTCAAGAAATTGAAATATATAAATTTTTAGCCAATTAAAATGATGCTTTGAATAAATTATTCTCCCCAAATTATGTGAAACTTGTAATAAGCTTTGGAATAGCAGAGAATGAAGTTCCATAGAGGTTGGAATTGCTAATGAGTGAGACATGGAGGAAACAAGATATTCCAAAAAAGGTGGTAACATTAACCAACCAAAAGTGGTCTCAGGCTGCTCAGCATCTGTGTTCACTAAACCAACAATAATCTTTGGGAGATCTTAACTTTAGACCATCAGTTAATACTTTCTTAACATTTCAGATAAAATAACCTCTAAAATAGTTATATTCTAGGTCTTAATCTGTGCTACTTTGGACGCATTTCCTATAACTAGCTGAGCCTGCTTTTGTGATGTGTATTACTGAGTGTATTTGAGATCCTCATCAAAGACACAAATAACATTTTGCATAGCAACTCTTTAAGAGGTATGGGCCCATTCTGAACTATTACCTATATGATCAAGAGAGAGATATGCCTCTCTCCAGTGTTACCACATTATGAGAGAGGTGGCAAGGTAATGACTGTAAATTGCCCTTTGAAAGAACTTATGTTCTGGTTGCAGGGGAGTTTAGACACCCACCTGGGAGAACATGACTGTTTCCCGAGGTGAATCTGGTCCTAAGAACGGCATCTGATTGCTCCTCATGAGGAGGAGTTTCGAGAAGGGAATAGGTACTAGGGGAAGAAGACATGAGACAAAGGCTTTTGTCTGGTAAGTTCAGTGAGAAAAAATGTTATCCTCAAACAAGGCAGCTTTTCCTTAAAAGCAAAGTGTTATGAATGTGTTGCAGTTCTGTAGAGCATTGATCTAAAGCATCACAAACTAAGATAGTGCTGTAAGAGATGGTATGATATACTTGTAAGAGGGTTCTGGGAGACCAGAAAGTCTTTCATCATAGTCTTGAGTGATTTCTGGGATGAAATGTCAGGGGCTCTTAAGAGCTTCAGTAAACACTTTGTTACTGAGGTTCAGGAAAAGGTCAGCCCTACAACACATCATGTGTACCCTTTCCAGCAACTCTCAGCATTCAGGATGAGAGCAGCTCTAGCGCTCCAAGGGTCAGGTGAAATCCAGAGGCAGCCAAGATACACACTATGTTGCCCAATGTTTGGGCTTTTTTCCTCCAAAACATTGATTCAGATCCTCCCCAAATACATGTGTCCTGTAGGCAGAGGGCAAGGCTGAAACCCATGGCCTTCAGTGAGTATTAGTCACCACTAGCCCCCAGCTGAAAATGGAAAAAAACACTATAAAAATGTCTGTGATGCATTTGGTTTTGTAAGAGGATTTAATGGATAGGAAAGAGGGGGGAGAAGCATTTCTCAATCCCCACATAACTGAGTTTTCTTTTACACAAGGCTGGAGCAAGCTGGCATTCTCTTCCCCTTGCGTATGTACAGATGGGTTTCTTTTCTAAGCAGTATTAGACATTATCTTGCTCTCTGGAACTGATTTTGCTGGACAATGGGCATGAAGTTTACAGAGGAATTGCATATCCTGAGCTCAGGGTGTACAGACAGAAACCTGAGGGCTAAATCTTCCTTTTGTTGATTTACACGGGGTAACTGCACTGATGATAAAGTCACTTCCCAATCTCAGCAAGAGCTGTTTCAGTCAGGGTCATATCTGACCCTGGTTTTCTTTTGTTGGGGTGAGAGCTGTACCACAGGGCATGATTGTAATTTAAGACTTCTCTTTTTTCACTCCAATAGGCAGAGTGTTTTCAGGCATAACAAGGTTGCAACAGGCTCTTTTACATTCACTGAAGTATCTAGCACAGTTGGACTTGGTTATTTTTCTTTTCAGGGCTAACTGCAATTGCCTTGGCAAAGAGCTTGATCTGGAGAGGGTTTGTATAAACATGTCAGCACAGCTGGGATTTATTATAGGATAGACAATCTCTACTAACTCTTCAGCTACACAACCTCAAAATAAGTGCTGTCTTTGCTACCTTCCTTTAGATGAGGTTGGTTCATAGTTAGCTGCAGCCAAAGCTGAATTTTCGCATCCATATTCAAAAAGAATTGCCTTTCCCCTTGCTTCCCTACATTGACCTCACTCTCTACAGGAGTTGACGCAGTATGATATGAGGACAGGAGAAGAGAAGAAAATGGAAAGGAATCTCAGATCTGACAGAATTAAAACTGCTTTAAAAAAAATTAAGGGAATGTACTTAAGTGGATCAGTCTGAGAGCAGAATCAAGGAAAGTGCCTGTCTCTGTAGGTCTTGTGTGCAAGCAAAGGCAGATCATTTTTGCTGTTAGGGCTGGGTTCTTTAAAGGATGCTGAAGAAAGTCAGCTCTGAATGCTACTGAATCCTTTGAAAATCTTAGTTGCAAACATCATTACTGTGTTTTTTTTTCTTCTTCCCTTTCCCTGAATCTATTTTTCTGTCTGAGCCAGTTGACAAACCCTGATCCGTTAAAAAAAAATCTTTCCCTTTTCTCAGATGTCAGAGATCTCTCATAATTTTTTATGGTGCAACTTCAGTTAATGTCTGTGAAGATACACAGCTAATTAATTAACCCTTTGAATGTCTTTCTCCCTATTTATGACCAGTATTGCATAATTTTTAGTTCATGGATACTGGTAATACTTATGCCAAGAGATGCACCTTTAGAGCTAAGGGGAACTTTTTCCTTTAGAGAAATTACTCTTAAGATTCAAAGTAGCCACAGCAACCTGAAGTTAATGCATATAGTTAATTAGTAGTTATCTCCTGTACTTTTCTGTGGTGCTTCTGGTCTCAAATAAAACTCATCCTTACTCTTTTTTTTTTTTTTTTTTTAGGGAATCATGACAGAGCAATATACAAACCATTTCATAGCTCCAGTGAAATGGGCGACTGTTGTCTCCCATGGTTCACATTGTTTTGAAATTTCCTAAGAAAGATACATTGTAGCAAAGATAAATTAAGTTGCCATCTTTCCTATTTTTACTACAGTCGGAACATTTTTGTATCTCAGTGAAATTCCTGACTGTAATTTATCAGACCTAAGCAGAGACTGTTAGTCTGATGGTATAGATTGTATTATAAAAATGTGTTTTGTCAGATACACAAATACGTACCAGCTTGATTTTCATTCCAGCATACAGTGGGACAGATCTTGTGACTAAGAGTGGAGCAGTAGATCTGATACAATTTGACTTCTGTAAGACTTTGGCAATATCTGACATGTCTCTCCAAAGTATGAAAATTTGGATTAATTCAAATTTATGTAATAGGCATGCATAGCTGATGAAATAAGTGTCTTGGAGCACTCTCAAGCTGGTGTTGTATCGATGAAGCCCTACAGAAATCTTTCTTAGTCTGGTACTCTTCAGTATTTTCTTTACTACTTGAATGAGGGGCTTGAAAGGCATGTACGGGAATGCTATAGGACACAGACTGGGATAGGATTGCAAGCCAGTTGACAGGGTTGAGAAATCAAACTTATCTTGATGTCTTGGGAAAACAGTGTGGAATAAATAGGACGGAATTCAGCACCACTTCATCAGTGCAACCAAGTACAGTGCTTTGGTATTAAATGACTTCATGGCTCAGTTAAGGGAGAAAGAATGACTAGGCAGCAAGCCCATAGAATAGGATCAGAGGGTGGATCACAGTCTGAACACAGTTAAATATGTGAAGTTCAAGTGAAAAAGACAGAAAAATGGCATCCCAGCTTCAGTAAGCAAGAGCACTGAGCTCTGCTCAGCACTGCTAAAGCCTCATTTGGAGCACAGTGTCTGGATTTGGGCACCGCACTTCACCAGTGATACAAAACATGAAGAACCAGTTATTACGACTAGAGAAGAGAGACTTGTTAGAAGCTTGTAGATTATATGAGGGGTTGCTGTAGGAAGGAAAGGACTGTTATTTCCATTCACAGAAATCTTGCACTTGTAGAGCAGCTCAGCAATGCGCTGCTTTGCTGACCAGCGGAGGAAGCATGTGGACTTTCCCTCATGGGCTGTGTTAAACACAGGTCAGAGAAGGTTCAGTCACAAGTAGGTTAGGGATAGCCAATTTGCACACTAGGCACAGGTTGGGACTGACTAACCTGTCAAGGTCTCTCCCACTGTTATTTCCTGTGAGCCCACGCTAACTGAATTTCTCATCTGCAGACTGCTCTCAGTGTTCTCCCAGTCTGCTCATTAACCAGTTCATTTACTTGCTCTGTTACAAAGAGGTGAACCAATTAAAATGAGAAAAAAGGGGTTTGTGAGCCACTTCATTTCTCACAGCATCAGTGACTGAGTAACACTAAATGTCAGATATTTTGAGTCTACACAGTGCAGCAAGGATAGGAGGTGACACAAATAGACTTCTGACATGCAAATGAAAGTCTGGTATGAAAATAAGAGCATCAGGGTTTCCAGCAGAACCATAAGCCCTTGTAACCTCTTACCTCACTTTCAGACTCTCTACAGCTTAATTATAGTTCTGCAGATGGTGTTTATTTTATTATGTACATGCGTAAGGGAAGAACTGTGGAGACCTCTGTGTCCTGGATGGTGGAATGCTCCCTGTGGGCATAAATAATACAACAACTGCTTTTATTAGTGGTGTTGTATCAGAAATAGTGTGACTATTATATGCTAATGATGGATAATAAGTTCCAGTAACATCTTTTAAAGTTTTTCTTGCAAATGTGAAGATATTTCTCTTTTTTACACCAGAGGTGATGCAAGCTGGCCCTGAGAAAAGGGATTAGGGTTAAACCACTATGTTTGCAAAGGGAGTACTTCTAGTGGAACTCGGAACCTACATGCTTAGATGCTTAGGCTGCAAGGGAGAGAAGACATCATGTCTCCTGAAATGCCTGGGCCATATCTCTCGCCAGTCTATCTTGTAATTCGTCTTTTGGCGGTTGGCTTAGTCCTCAACTATCCTAAATTATCACTGCAATATTGGAAAATGATTTTAAAAGAAAAATTTTTATTTTTTTACATGCTTGGGGCAACCAAAAATGTTTAAAGATCCTCACAAGGACTGCAGAATAACATATTTAAATAGTACGTTTCTGACTGTGTTGGGGGAATTGTGGCTTAGATAGTTAACTCCATCTCAAAAGCATTCCTTAGAATTTATTATGCTGTATAGCTGGTGAAAAGCAAAAAAGCCCAGAAGAGAGCAAACAGCTGAAACTAGATATAGCTTGCACATATTATTGTGCATCTCAGCCACAGTGACAGTCATCACAGAAGCGGTTATAATGGCTGTAATTAATGACAAAAGAAACAGAACTAATGTTATTTGCACTGTTCTTTAGTTTTAGAAGTCCAGGACTGCTAGGCAGTTCAATAAGAAAGGGATTATCAAGCAGGATCCTGAAGAATTTAGTGACTATGGTGAAAACAGGGAGGTGCTTTTCTAAATTCCACTGTTCCATGTTTGCTTTGGACCCCAGTGGTCAGCAAATGTTAATCTCACCCATATGTTTGGCAGTTGACACATGGTGCTCTCTGGTTTTTCTCTGAGGACTGTATGAAATGTGAGACACACTTCAATTAAAAAAATGACAGTTTAATGTGGTTATTTTTAGTAAAGCAAACCAAATACGAGACAATATTTGTAATACACGGTAGTGTTTAACTTATTTCAAAACCAGTCAAAGTTTGGGCTTCCTCTAGTGACAAAGTTTGGACAGTTTTAACCATGAAGTTTCAGTTTATCCACTGTTTATTACGCTACCAAAATAACATTTTGAAGGGAAAAACAAACTAAAGATTATTACTGCAAGAGATGCATGGAAATGGGATATGAAACTTGAGGCTACCCAAGCTGGGTTTGGAATGTGTGCTGCCACCGTGAAGGCCAAGTAGTCAACTGATGTCAACCCCTGCAACAGGCAACTGGGTTGATTTACACCAGCTGAAGTGCTAGCCTGGAGTTCCTGTTACCGCTCCCTGTCAGAGCATCCAGCAGATTAAATTAATCTGTCCATGATGCAGGTGAGTGTCTTGCACATGGTCAGTTTTCCTCATAGGCACCATTTTGTTATTCAGAATTTTATTAAGGTCTGTTAATAAGCTTTAAAATTTCTCTAAGTGAAAACACATGTAAGAAATACTGACAGGAGTGTGTCACATAATGATCAGTTACTTGTTTCCCAAGAGGCATTTAAAATTTCTACCAATTGTTATTTAATGAGAAAAGTCTTATGCCAAAAATATCATTTTCTTAAAGAAAACAGCAGCAACTCCATACATTGCATATCGTGAGCTGACTTCAGGCTGCCATCTGCTAAAGCAGCCTAGGAAAACAGGCTTTCAGCTCAGCACTGAGGTGATTCTTTTCTCTGAAAGTAAGTTCAGCTGGCACTGATTTGTCACAGTCCCATCAAAGGGAAGACTGAGAGGTTTTGACATGGTGTGTAGCCAGGCTTGGATTGCAATCTTGGTATTTTGGGATCATCATCTATAATTATCAAAGGGCAGTGAGAATCCATAAGGAGCACAGCTCCTTCCTCTGCTGCTGATAACAAACTGGAAAGACTGCAGTTAATTTGGAGTCTCTGCCATTTTGAGGTGAGAGGGAGTTATTTATTCTGCTTTTCTAATGCCTGGATATAAGATAATTTCCTTCCCGCAGTGTTGAAATTTAGGGTTATTCTTATACTGTGAAAGAGAAGAATTTCTTACCACTGTTTACTCGTCCATCCTCTTAACCAGTCAGGAAAAGCAGTGATTCACTCGAGAGTGTCATGAGCAATCACTGGGTTAAAACCAGTAGGTTCCATATCAATTATGGGGCAGTCAGATTACCTGTTTTCTGAAGTGTTGCTTGGGAGGTTCTCTCTGAGACTGTGAGGCCACATACATACTCATTTAGCAGGACACCATCTACCAAGGATTTTTTGGTAACAAGCACAATACTGCTGCAAAATGTACCCCTGTGGCTTTCCCACGTTCAGTGATACTTAGAGGTGCTCCTTTTGGTGCCTTGATCTGCAGGCTATAAAGACAGCCAGGAACAAGCTAGTGAGGAGCAGGGAGACATCACTGGAAGATGCTTTGGTGAGAATCTGCATGTAAATAGAGATGCAGCTAGAAAAGCAATGCCAGAGGAGTAAGAGCCAGATAAAAGAGAAAGATGAGATCCAGAGAATGAGAGGCATATTTCACAGACATGTATTCTTTGCTGCCTTTGGTGCTGGGTGGCAAGAGACATTGTAGTAACTCATGCTGTTGGTGGAGGAGGGTTTTCAGAATGTCAGCCAAGGGAGTGGCAGTGAAGGAAGAGGAGCTTAGAGTTCTGGTGTCAGTAGCATCATTTCCTGTTGCTTTTCTTGATGTTTTTTTTTTTTTTGGTCATAGCCTTTCCCTGTAATGCTTTCTCCTTCTCCTTTCCCTTACTTTCTGTTCATTAACTGCCCCAATGCCAAACAAGTCTTCCAAATGTTGAATTCAGTCCAGTCCTCAAAGATCACCTTCAGCTGATGGCAGAAATAGGAACTCTGACAAAAAAACCCTGGCAAATCCTGGTGTTTATATAAGGCAACATGATCTACTTGTAAGAACTTAAATAATCCTGTATACCCTGACTTTCAAATATATTTAGTGCCAGAGGGCTTTTGAACTTCCTGGTACAGAAACTCCACTCTTCAGTGGGAATGTGATGCAGAACAAGTGTGGAGAATAATAGCTGGAAGGATGCTGTGGTCGTTTCTGGAGTGGAGTCTCCAGTAAGCTCTGGTTTGTTTTGTTAGGACCTCTGTGAAGACCCCCACCTGTTTGTGAATGGAATCAGCTCCCATGACTTACACCAAGGCATTCTGGGGAACTGCTGGTTTGTGGCTGCGTGCTCCTGCTTGGCTCTGAGGGAGAGCCTCTGGCAGCAGGTAGGTGATCAGTGTGCTTGGTGCATGAAATAAAGCTGATAAACCTTGGTTGTTGCCCTGCCTATCAGGCAGTGTTTTTCTCTCTAGGATTAATGTGCCTCTGATGAGTGGTGGATTCAAATGTTTCCTTTCTTTAGCAGTTCATTCGTCATGTTATGAGACCTCCCCACTCCACAGTCCCATTGGGCACCAAAGAAGAGATAAAGCAAAACCAGAGAGTGCAATAGGTTCCGTTTGTCTTTCTCTGCAGATCAATTTCAGTTTTACTTTCCTAAAAGATTCTCTGAAGTGGGAGTATATTTGGCTTTGTACAAAATTCACTCTCTTTTTTCACTGCTTCATCTATTTGAGGTCAACTGTTCATGAAGCTGAACACCAGCGTTGTGTATGCTCTCTGCCCTCTGAATAAATCTTAACATAGTGCATTTGCTGAATTTTCCCTTCTATGGTTTCTCAGGTGATTCCAGACTTTAATGAGCAAGAATGGGACCCTAAAAACCCAGAAGAATATGCTGGGATTTTCCGTTTCCGTTTCTGGTGCTTTGGAGAATGGACAGAGGTGGTTGTTGATGATCTGCTGCCAACAATGGACGGGAAGTTGATCTACTGCCATTCCAATGTGAAAAATGAATTCTGGAGCGCATTATTGGAGAAAGCTTATGCAAAGTATGAGCTAGTTCATTGTCTTTTTAGTCCTCTGTGCTGTCCCTTCTATCCATCTGTTTGTCTTTCAACTCTGTCATACTTTCCATAGGTTTTAGGTTTGCTGCTAGTAGAGAACCTAAAACAGATTTTTAAATCTTCCTTTAATCTGCATGGAGGAGTTGAATCATAAAAGAGTGCAATGCACTCTACTTCAGCAGCCCAAATCCTTAAGGATCATTACACTCCTTTCTTAGAAACCCAGCAAACGTTTATCTGCAATCTGCATCTGCTGTTTTGGGTTTTTTTTCTGTTTTGTTTTTTCCTTGGTGAGACACAAATATATTACCTACATTCGAGCCAAATTAGAGCATTTCTAATAGCCACCTTGTGACTGAGAATGTTCCATGTTACCTTCAGGCTGGCTGGATCTTATGAAGCCCTCGATGGAGGCAGTGCTGCGGATGCAATTGTGGATTTCACTGGAGCAGTGGCAGAATCTATTGATTTGGTACAGGGCAAATACAGTGAGATTATTTCTGAGCAGATGAAGCTGTTTGAAGACTTGCTGAAAGTGCATAAAAGAGGCGGGTTGATCAGCTGTTCCATTACGGTATGTATAGAAAGCTGGATTTTAAGAGTTATTTCAATGAAAAAAAATCTGGAAAAAATACCATTATTACTATAAGCCTATTGACTATGTCCTTCATTTGTATGCTTTGGAAAAACTTTGCATGGAAAAAGTCAGCAAGCTGCCAGTGCTGTCAGCCATGTACAGCTCCATGAGCCACTAAATACAATCACAAAACCACAAAGCCATTTGTGCTGCCACTTTACTGTGGATCTGGAATGCTAGTTTTTTCTGAATGGTCGCAGTTGTGTATTGACCTGAGGGTAATCCACCTAGAATGCCCTAATTTATAGTCCAGATGGCAGTGTTCAATTTCTTTATTTCTTAGGGAAATCTGTTTACAGAAAAGAGTTCTGCTGGCACCGAGCTGAGACTTCTTGACTTTGATTGTGTTGATGCAATTGTCTCATCAGTGTAACACTGAAGCTGTTCTGAAAAGCTGAGTTCACTTGGTTATTCAGGTAGTACTGTTTGTTAATAAGACTCCCCATGAGAATTAACCAGCAAAACTTGCGTATGCTGACTAATGTGAGGCAGGTGCCTACATTAGGAGGCCATGACCCTGACATTGCCTTAGTCCATAGAGAGAGGATGCCTTCCCCAAGGGTGATACAGGGTTGCCTTCCATGGAAGCTCTACTGCTCTGCATTCACTTGAGTGCTAGAAGGCAGAGGAGCAGCAGCTCCCGAAGGGTGCTACATACTTCACAAACCGCAGGCAGACACAGCTGTTTGCCATTGGAGGGAAACAAGTGACAATGAGGCTTAACTCACCTTGTATCAAAGTCTGCAATGTCAGGCCATGACTGGGTAGCACTGGAATTATCACCTTGTCTGAAAGCTGTTACCGCACATGGAAGGTTAACAAGCTGTCATGGCACCTGAATATTTCCTGAAAGATTGCTTTTAAATTATTTTTAAAGTGCAGCCTGCAGGAAAGGGATTGTTCTCTAGAAGCTGAAGGGTTGGCATCTAGGTGTGCTTCTGCATCTTACTCCCATGCCCTCTACTTCCAATTTAAGACCTTGGCGAAGGCTAATCTTATGTGGAATTAGTTAAATCACTAAAACATTTTGCTTTAATTTCACCATCTGTGAAACAAAGATCATATTACTGTAGCACTTAACTATTTCATACCTGTAGTATAAACTAGAACGCCCGAATGTTGGTTCATTCAGAAATTTCTTGCAAGTATCATGGCAGTTATGTAGTTGTCTAGAACAAGATAAAATCACCCATGCTTGGAGATGCCTGAGAACATTACCTGTTTAGCTGGCCCTGGTTATGCACTGCCCTGCACCAGTGCCACAGTATCGAAGAGGATCATGTAGTACCTTCTGGGAGATGCATTTGAAGCTGAGAACTCAGCTGAGGTAAGAGTCCTGAACTGTCCCTCCCAGCAACATCATGCAACAGCTCAGAAACCAGTTCTAGGTCTTTGGTGTTTGTTTTACCTTTTTTACAAGGTCTGAATTTTTATTGAGAAAGAGTTCCATCTGGTTTGCTCAGACCAGGCTGGCAGATCAGACTTCCTGGTGTGAATTGTTGTTGTAAACATTGTTTCTGGGATGGTAGGTTGCTCCCAAATGCTAGGGCAGTTCAGTTTCTTAACATGGATCTGGTGAGAAGATAAGCTAAGTACAAGGGGTTCTATTTTAAAAAGCAGTTAATTAGAGAGTTGTAATGCACTTTTTCCTGGCATTATATTTCTGTCTGTCAAACACAGATGCTTCTAAACATTGATTACACAGGAGCTGTTCCTATTGGTTTGGCTTCAGTTGTCTGCATTTATCACTTTTTGATAGATGTATTATACACACAGTGAAGATTGTTAAGTATAGAATATTTAATACTCAAGTCGCTACATTGATGTGACTTACCAACATGTCATTATTTTCCTTGAGTTACAAAACAGCCCTGAGCTTCACCACTTAGAAATTTGAACAGACAGTAGATGTTTAAATATCTCATTTAAATAAATAAATAAATGCCTTCAGAATGAGGTGGGAAAGGCAGCCCAGCAGTAAGAAATGCCTGGGGATAATAAAGGGAGCAGGAGAGATTACAGACTTCCATACTGTCAAGGACACTTGTTTGCTTTTAGTTGTGAAAAATGCAAGTGTTACATTGGAGAAAACCCAAACCCATTGGAAATGTCAGCCAGTCTTGGTGTGACACATGAACTGATTCTTTAGGAGCTGTTGTCGGTGAAAGGCAAAGAGGTCTTGGTGAGAGTCTCATAGTTGCCAGACCATCTGTCAGTTCTAATTTGATAGAAATTTCTCTTTTCTTTTTTTTTTTTTCCTTTTTTGTTGATTTCTTATCTTTGGGGACTGAACACTCTTGTATCAGTGCAAGACCTGCCTTAGGAGAAGGACCCTGTCTGTTTAGACCAGAGAAATTATAAAGTGGGTAAAAATGTCTGAGAAATTACTATGTGCATTTCATAACTCTAAGAAGACCATCTCTCTCCACCAGAGCAAAGGCTTGCTTGATCACTGAGCTCTTAATTAAATTATTACAAGTTGACATGCAAAGATCTGCACTGAGTCAAAACTTCCTTCTCTGCTGTCCAAGGGAGTGAGTGTCTTAAGGCCCAGTGGGCTGTAGCCCAGTACAGGTGAGAGACTGGATATGGCTCTGTGCAAAGATGCCCATGCTGGCTCCTGCAAGGGTGTGACAGATCTGGAGGCACGACCATTTGGATTGTGTCTGGCTCAGAAGAAGGGTTATAACACTGGCACAGCTTTACTTTTTCCACTGTCCTGCCTGGTATGCGTTGCTCAGAAGCAGCATGGTACTGGCTTTGTAAAGGGCCAGTCATCCAAAGCAACTCCAGCATCTCTATATTATACTGCTCTTCTGTTTTTAAGTGTACTTAGGAGATTTTGATCTGGATGCATTAAATTAAATTGTGGTCTTTTTCAGAGCTTACAGTTTTTATGTATTCTTAGATCAGCATCTGATCAGGCTGAGGTCATCGAGCAGGACAGTTTACTACCTAATCACTGCTGGAAACTAGGCTTCTTACGTGAAGTCTATGAGGAGCAAACCCAGTTCCTAAGAAAGCCTGCAGCTGCCACGTAGGAGAGGCCTGCCAGGTCACAAGTGAGGTAAAGGACAGGTTTGACAAATGGCTAGAAAGTTTTCTTGCCTTTGACCTCTATTTTTACTCACAGCCAGTAGTTCTTCCTGGATATCAAATTTACTGCAACACAGAAACAGCTAAATCCTTAGGCCCTACAAAGTGTCTGGTTGAGGACACCACCAGACAGTGCTATGCCTGAGCACATCAATATACAGAAGAGTAAAGATTACAAGATTTTGGAAGGGGTGATAAAGGTTGTCCATCAGCCTGGTCTTTAACTGTCTGAGGCCAGGAGGAAACAGAATGGCTGTAGCAGGCAGTATTCTCTCTCCTCTGCTCTGATTCATCTTCTAGGACTTGTCAGACACTATAATGAAAAAGGCCAGACTAGTGAGCCACTAGTTTTGAGCCCCAGTGCTGTTGTTTTCCCACATAGTCAAATCACTTGGGTAGGGAATGTAAAACTCTGCAAAAGAAGACAAGCCTTCCCTGTTGTGCCTCTTGAATGCATAGATGTCAAGTCCCTCAATGATGCGAGTTGTTTTTTTTAATTGTCATTCTTGGTGCTAAAGGCTTCCTCTGGCAGAAGCAATGAAGTGGAGACAGAGATGGGTCTTGTCGTTGGCCATGCCTACTCAGTGACAGCAATTCGGAAGCTGCGCCTTGGAGAAAGGCTCATATTCTCTTTTAAGGCAGAAAAGCTGTTCATGATCAGACTGAGGAACCCCTGGGGAAAAAGAGAGTGGAACGGTGCCTGGAGTGACAAGTAAGTGGTGAAAATCCCATGTCAAAGGAATGAAACTGTGACTGGGGCCACTGGCTGTTAGATGCGTGGTTAAGCACTGAGACACGACATCAGTCTGCAATACTCAGTGATGGCTGAACCGTTGTGCCATCTCTTCCCAAGTATAGCATTCCTTGAGCAAATAGACACATCCTGGAGGAGCCAGGAGGTTATGGCTTCCTGGGCTTTAGTTTACTGTACGCATCATTGTTCTGCCACACTGGAGCATGAGTAGAAAAATAGCCTATGATTAAGGTGATGAGTCAAGAACATGAGGTTTGTCCCCAGCTTCATCATTGAGTTTGACTGTGACTCAGTTTCTCATCTGTAATTGCTAGCTGCTGGGATGGTATAAGTCTTTTATTCTTAGATAATTTAAGTGACTGGTGAAAAATGCTGTAAAATTGCCATATTTGTAATTTCTTGAATTATTTTCTAATGAATTTTAATATGGGCCATGATCTTAGCAGGCACCCCTACAGAGACAGAAATGACTGCTGGAGGGAATATATTCCATCACTGCAATTTACACATGAAAAACGCTTAACTAGGATGTTACAGTTCAACACTGCTTACCAGACACTGTTAGCATTTAATAAATAATAAGTGCAAAACATTTGACACTGTTCTGCATGACATCCTTGTCCCTAAATTGGAAAGACATGGATAGGCCACCTGGTCGATAAGGAATTGGCTGGATGGTCATGCTCAAAGAGCAGTGGTCAACAACTCGATGTCCAGATGGAGAGCAGAAACAAGTGCCGTTCCTCAGGGGCTGGTGTTGGGACTGGTGCTGTTTAACATCTTTCTTGGCGACATGGACAGTGGGATCGAGGCACCCTCAGCAAGTTCAACAACAACACCAAGCTGTGTGGTGCGGTCACACGCTGGAGGGAAGGGATGGGCCATCCAGAGGGACCTGGACAGGCTGGAGAGGTGGGACAGTGTGAACCTCATGAAACTCAACAAGGCCAAGGGCAAGGTCCTGCCCATGGGCCGGGGCAATCCCAAGCACAAATCCAGGCGAGGAGTGGATTGAGAGCAGCCCCAAGGAGAAGGACTTGGGGGTATTGGTGGATGGAAACCTGACTGTGAGCCAGCAATGTGCGCTCACAGCCCAGAAAGGCAACCGTGTCCTGGGCTGCATCCAGAGCAGTGTGGCCAGCAGGGCGAGGGAGGGGATTCTCCCCCTCTGCTCTGCTCTCGTGAGACCCCCCCTGCAGTGCTGTGTCCAGCTCTGGGGCCCCCAACATCAGAAGGACATGGACCTGCTTGAGTGGGTCCAGATGAGGCCACAAAGATGATCAGGGGCTGGAGCACCTCCCCGGTGAGGACAGGCTGAGAGAGTTAAGGTTGTTCAGAAGAGAAGAGAAGGCTCTGGGGAGACCTTAGAGCGGCCTCCCAATGCTTAAAGGGGCTACAGGAAAGGTGTGGAGGGACTCTGCATCAGGGGGTGTAGGGATAGGATGAGGGGTAACAGTTTTAAACTGAAAGATGGGAGATTCAGATTAGATACAAGGAAGAAATTCTTCCCTGTGAGGGTGGTGAGGCCCTGGCACAGGCTGCCCAGAGAAGCTGTGGCTGCCCCCTCCCTGGCAGGGTTCAAGGCCAGGTTGGACGGGGCTTGGAGCAACCTGGGCTGGTGGAAGGTGTCCCTGCCCGTGGCAGGGGGGTGGAACTGGATGATCTGTAAGGTCCCTTCCAACTATTCTATCGTTCCATGATTCTATGATAATAATGCGATGTTCTTAACAACAGCATATTAAGTTCTTGTCTTCCATGCTTTAGCTAACAAAAATCTATTTCTTTCAAAGAGTTTGGTTCAGGTGAAATGCAAAGAATGTGCAGAAGAGCTACTGTGTCTTGTTTAACTTAAGCCCTTGTGGTTCCCCACCAGCTCTTGTCTTGGCACAGCTGCCACTCAATTCAGCACAAGCACTGAGGAGTCTGAGGTTGGCCCATGGTTTTTAGCCTGACAGAATTAAATTGAAAATTTCCAAATAGGTTAAGTAAATGTCTCTTATTGAAAGCAACCTCCTCTCCCTCCTGCCAACCACCTTCAACTATATCGTCCAAGTACTTTTGGAAAGGGACTGGGGAATTCTGGCTCTGTCTAGTGTAACACATTAGGGAAGGGTCTTATGCTGTCTTCTATCATGTTGTCTGATTTAAGCATCAGACTACTTGTATTTAGGATCTTGTGCTCCCCTGCAGTCAGTGGAAAGAGACAGGTGCCCCCAGGGGACAAACGCAAAGCATATAAATTGTATGCTAATGTAGGCAATGAAGTGTCTATGCAGTGTAGTGTTACTCTGGAAACTGGACACTAGGCTCCTGCAGCAACAGTTTCTTCTCAAAGGCTCTCTGGGGAAATCTCAGACCTCAGGTCTGTTTTATTTAAGGAGATTGAAGGATAAAGAGAATGGTCTAAGTGAAGTGCTCATAAGCTCCTGAGGAGGAAAACCTGGTTTCTTTTGAAGGAACTTCAGGGAATGTAGTCAATCTCATACAACCTTCCAAACCAGCTGTTTAAGTGTCCTAAGGGAGGTTGTGAATAAGGTTCTGCTCTAGTTGTGCCAGTTTCCCGTTGATATCTTTGTTTTTCGGTAGCTTTCTATTCAATTCATGTTTTAAAACTCCTCCTATAAGCCCCACACTTTTTTTCCTAAATATCATCTGTCCTTTCAGTACTCCAATGTTACCTTTATAACAAGAGACCGTGAGATAATTTTATTTGTATTTTGTTTGCAGGTGAGAGTTTTTAATGTAAGTTATTAATAGTCTTTGTTCTTTTTTTAACTCTTTTTTTTTGCTTTTTGCTTTTTTGTGTTTTAGTTCTGAGGAGTGGAAAAAAGTCAGCAAATCAGAATCTAAGAGCTTGGGACTCACTCTTGAGAATGATGGAGAGTTCTGGTGAGTGGGAGTCATGTGAAGGGTTTGGAAATACTGGCTACATGGAGTAATTGTCATTAATTCTGCCATTTAACAGCTTCAAAAACAACTTCCCCAAATAGATAAGATTATCCAGTCCTGGCACAAAGTCTGTTTCTTTTAAACTCTCAAGGGATAACAGAGAAAAACAGAAAAAATGGATTAAAAACTAGTAAAACAAAATTAGTAGCTCTTAGTAAATATAAGTTTCAAACACCCTCAAAATCTTTTATATAAAAGACATTAACTCAGAATCTGAAATAACACCTGTGCTGGTTTACATGACAGAATGGGAAATACTGAACACACTGTCAATCCTGTATACTGACTACTGTGCCTATCTGTAGGATTTCTAGGTCAAGCATGGCTGAGGTACCTGTAAATACAATTGCAGTCAATGAATTTTGGTATTTGTCAGTGTTTTCCATCATGGGCATGAGAAGTGTTTGTCCTCTACAGAATCTCTAGAACTCTAATAATTTTGACTCTGCTTAAAGCTTAGATACACGGAGGCCGTTCAGCAACTTCTTCAGTAGATCATCAGTGTTGCATCAAGTGTGCTAGTAGGGCTTAGTATGAATAGTCTTCTGTTTGCTTGGCTTTGTCAGAACTGGCAACTGGAAGCCAGCTGTATGGTTTGGTTCTGGGCCATTAAGAAGCCAGGACATGATGGTAGGTCAGAGATACCAAGCTGTTAAAGGAGGTGAATGTTTTTTTAACTGCTCTTCAGTCTAGTCCGTCACTTTAGCAGGCACAGGTTATAGCACTGAGATGGTGCTAAATAAAAGCTATGTCCAGAGCACAGAGGTTCAAGTCATGCTTATGGACAGATGTAACAATATGGACCATAATAATGAGGAGTGGATAGTGCTTTCATTGCAGGTATTTTTCTTTTGCCTTTGCAAAATATGTGTTATCTAATCCAGCCTGGTAGATAGAACCTATCCTTTAGGCTTAGGTGCTGCAACAGAACAAATCCAGAGCTGACCAAACACACTGAGGTGATATTTCTTTAAATTAAGTTCTCAGATAGTGTGTTTGTGGCTTCACAAGTATTTCCACATGGGGAACATTCCAGTGAATCAGTTTATTCTCTGGACAGCTGAGCAATGCCTCCTCTTAAATTACTGGAAGATTTCATGTGTTAGTTTGGCTTCTTGCATGATTATCACTGTTTATTTTACTGTTACTTTCCTGGTGTCCCATGGAATAGGATGACGTTTGAGGACTGGTGTAAGAATTTCACTGATGTGGACATCTGCCGGATTGTGAATACCTCCTACTTCAGTATCCACAAGACCTGGGAGAAGAAAATGATGCATGGGGCTTGGGCAAAGAATTCAGAGCCCCTGCTAAATCGCTCTGGTGGATGCTTTGATAATAACGAGACCTTCCTTCAGAATCCCCAGGTGGGAATCCTTGTATTTTGTGAGGTATCTCATTGCCAGTCTCTGTCTTCTGGAAGTATGCTGGCTCACAGCATGTTTCAGTGATTTCTGTGAAATCTCTCAGTAAAGAGTTTAGGTATTTGTTTAAGACTGATCATGTTTGGGGATGATGAGTTAGACACACCAAGATTAGTAAAGTCCTGTCCGGAATTTCAGTTTCCCAGTTGTAAAATAACAGCAAGTCTGATTTTATAATGACAGAACTCCATTTACTTAACATCCTTAAACAGTCTGAGGGTTTGGCCCTCTGTATTTAGCTCATGTCCCTTTGCACTAATCTAAGATTCTGAAAGTATCCAGTCTCTTCCCCAAGCTCATCCTCTCATCAGCATTACAGATTTTTTTGTCTCATCCTACCTGGTAACTTTCAAGCTATTCAGTTTCTCTGTTCATCCATCCTTACTCCATTTCTCACCTTCCTGCCCTTCTCAGTGTTGCATGTTTTCATCCCAGTGCATGCAAATTCAAGCATAAAACTTCCATTAATGTCAATGAGGTCTGGGTGCTTACTCCTTTAGTTATTACTTTGAAAATTGACCTTTCTGTTCTTTTGTAGTCACCACATACTTTAGATTAATTAAAGGTGTTCTTGTCTGCTTCTCTGCACTTGTATGGGAGGTTTCTGTCTGCACCCCACGATTTTCATAGCAGGATATTGGGAAAGTGCAGCTTTTTCTGTTCAGACTAGGAGTGAATCTCAGACTCCCAGCTCATCCTGTCATATAGGTGTAGAAGGAGAAGATCTGTCCAGACAGAAGTGCTCTGTCTTCTGTCAGTGCCTCATTTCCAGATGGTGATTTTATTCAGATATTCCTCTGTATGATTCTGGATCTGTTCCAAGTGCTTGCCTGGGTCTCATTTCTAAGCATTTAGCTGCCACAGAGAACAAAACATACATGCTATGGTTGAGTGCAATGCCCGATGCAATGGAAGTTCTTTTTATTCCAATTTTATCTCTAGGCTAGTTGATTAAAAGGCTCTTAATAGCAGTGCTGGAATACATTTATGTTCGCTTAGGGCCGTTATAAATTACTGTGGCACATACTACCATAGTCTAGAGGTAATCTCTGTCTGTTCTCCCCAAGTGAAATGCCTGGCACTGAGGCCTCCTGTGAAGTTTTTCTGTACAGAGAGGATTGTGACACTTCCAGTCCCTTTAAAATAAGGGAATTTAAGCCAAGTATAAATGTATTCCTACAGCCACCTGCTGATTTCCAGATTGTTACCCCTTAGGGCTGCTGAAATGTCATCAGATCAAAGATCATTGCAGTTGTATACCTCTCATCAGACCAAGAGAGCCCTCTTACACTTCCACAGTTCCCCTTCCACACCTCCATTTGTCCTGGAGCATGCTAGGCTATGTGACTAGGTAACACTCCATATGGTTCAACAGGGACAAGAATTAAAATATGCCTTACGAGGTGTTGCTGCATATTTATATGTTGCTCTTTAGATTCTCTCTACAGAGCCTCTTTACAACCCCTAGGACTCTCTTCAAGGTCCTGTGCTTTCTCTGACACAATGTTGATATAACACACAAATAAGAGTACAAAGAAGCATTGAATTTATACCAAAAAACCAGCCAGCCCAGAATAGCAAGCAGTAGTGCTGTAGGAGGCCGATCTTGACTGTAAATACCATGAACAACTAATGAAGCCCAGAGGCTTGGGAATGTATTGATTTTCTTTCCAGTACCGCTGTGCTTCAGCCAACTCTGCTAGAGGTTGGTGTTTCCTCCATGTGGGTGTGACGCTGGCTGAGACAGTGAGAGTCAGGGATGAGAAATATGACAGTGCCTTATTCTGCAGAGCTCTAACCACAGAGGGATGTGAAGTCATTTTGGGGGATCATTCCACAACAGTAACCAAGGAAATCTCAGTATCTACCTCAGAGGAAACTCAATGGGGATTTGGTTTTTAGCAGCTTTTGGAGGAGCAGGGAGAGGGGAATTGAATCACTGATGATATTCCTTTCCACGCTGTCTGAGAATTTCAGCTGAAATCTGAACGTGTGGTGCCCATAGTACCCAGCTGTGCACCACTGCAGTTTTTTGCTTTTATTTGTTTGCTTTGCATTTAAAGGTTTTTCAGGATGGAAGAGTACAAGATCTATCTAAACTTGGCATAAATAGTGTCCTCTTGCCCTCCATTGGTTCTGACAACTCAGATTTGCCCTCTATATGCACAAAACCCCCAAAATTTAAAGGAGTCCCTAATAGTGAATGAATCTGAATGTTTAACTCTGTCATATAAAGAAGTACCTGTATGACCTTTTTTGTCTACTGAAAGGGTATGTACTTACTCATGAACTGGTCTGGTAGTGATACTTAATGATGTAAGCAATTCAAGACTGATTTACTGAGATGGAAACTGCTGCCTAAACTTGAAATAAATTTGTTTGATTGGTCTGAAACCCAAGTTGATTCAAGTTACTTTGAACAGTTTGGATAAAAGATTTGCCTGTTGAACATCCAGGAGTCCTCCTTAGCCCTTTTTACTGGGTATTCCTAAGTTTTTCAGGAAAACTGAGAAAGTCCAAAATTAGCATTCCTGTCATTCTTATATTAAATAGAAGTTGTAGGTGAGGAAAAAAGTTGTGGTTTTTTTTTTTTTTTTTAAACTAAGATTTAGAATATTCCTTCATTTGCAGGTCCTATACAAAGATGTTTGAAATTTACGGGTCCTGTCTAGGTATTCAAGTTAGAATCAAAAAATATGAGAGACCCTGCCTGGAGTCTGTTGGGTTTATTTTCTTATCTCACTCCTGATTTATATATATATCTAAATAAAATTTCATCTATTGTCTTTTGCTTTCACAGGAGATGTTCTCTTCTGCTGCCTTGTTATTTTGTAATACAGTCTCATGCTGTCCTTTATGTGAAGTACCTGTTCCAGTGTCTCGGATACTTTTGATTTAAAGATCCTTATTACTAGCATTAATTTTCAGGTGTGAATTCCTGGGAATGTCTGTTATATGGAGAACTCTTCTCCCACCCCCAAATGTATTTTCATTTGCCTCCTTTGTATGCATATATTTCCTTGGTGATGGCTTTATCCTCAGTATCCTAAGGCATTTCTAACAGCTTACTCTCTTCTCTCTTCTGCTAGTACATCTTTGATGTTAAGAAGACTGAGGACAAAGTGTTGGTGTCATTACAACAGGAGGATCGCCGCAAATACAAGAAAGAAGGGAAGGGAGACAGCTTCCCAATTGGCTTTGAAATATTCAAGGTAGGCAGCCATCTGCACTCCTGGTTTAGTTTATTCAGCAGTCCTGCTTCATCCTGGCAATGAGATCTTTGGCAGATAGAGGCATGATTATCCTGGTGGGGTCTGGCTCTCCTCTCAACCCAAGCTTTACATGTGTACTGCACTCAAGCACCAGAACTGATATTAGACAGACTATTTGCGCTAAATTGAATTTAATTCAATTCAAACTCTATTGGAACTAAAGGAACATAAATAATTTTTCCCTCTTGTAAAAGAATTTTAAGTGCTCTTTCTACCCTCTTTGAAGGGAAAGAAAAAAAAAAAACTAATGCTTGAAACATGGAGGGGTTTTTTTCTCCTCACTGGAGGCTCCTGCCTCCATTTCATCAGCAGATACAGCCACGTGAATGAGTTTAAAAAGTCTGGAGTTTTTCTTTTGCCGCTTAGAAACAAGAGTCAAGAGTGCTTTCAAAAGCTGGAGCAGTGAGTAGGCAATGAGCATATGTGAAAAGGAACCAAAGGGATCTCAAATAGTAATTTAATTGCACTCCCAGGGCAAATTGACTAAAATGAAAGCATATGAACTGAAAGGAGGAGGAAAGCAAGAGAAACAGCTATGCATCTGCTTTTTCACTGAGGATCAGGTTTATTTTATCTGTTGCTATAGCTAGTGGGACTACACTGAGTCTATGGCCTTAGCCTATAAAATAGGCAGTTCTTAACAGTCAGAGCTGCTGACATCTGCATCACACCTATTCATTTGACAATCACCTGTTAACCACATATATTGAAAACTGTCATTACAGAAGGTAGCATAATTTGCCTTGTTTTGTTCATGCCTATATATCTAATTTGGAAAGACTTATATTTTAACTGTGCTGTGGCAAGTATCAGTTCCCTGAAGAGGATGTTCATAGTTAAGCACCGCTTCAAGGCTTAGAACAAAACATAAAACATAAATTTAGGGGGTGAAAAACCATTTGCCAAACCATTTGCCTTTGTTGCACATTGTCTTTTCTGCCCTTAAAAGGCTGTGTGATGCGCAGGGAAATCCCTGCCTGTAAGCTCTGATATCCCTCCTTGCATTAATCCCTATACTGCTCTGTGGCGGTAGGTGGAGGATAACAGAAGCTATCGACTACACAAGCTGACTGTGCAGGAGAGAGTGGCCACATCTCTGTACATCAACACACGCACTGTGTTCTTGAAGAGGATCCTTAAGAAAGGCCGCTACATCCTTATCCCAACTACATATCATCCTGGCATCGTTACAAAGTTTATCCTGAGACTCTTCACGGATGTGCCATCAAAACTCAGGTAGGTTGCATTCGCAGCTACATAAGATCTTCCCTTGCCCACACTGGCTGCACCTCCATGGAAATGGTTGCCTGGTTGCCCTCCAATATCCCTGACTCACTAGCTCATATAGCTCTAGAACTAGGCCCTTGAGATGGTCAAGGTCACCTCCAAGAATCGCTAGATGGCTCACTGGGATTTGTGCATGGTCAGGACATTTTTACATAGGAACCTAGTGGACAATTCAGTTTGGCTCTTTTGACCTTTTAGTTTGGCTTTTGTAGTTAACTCCAGTTCCAGGTCAGAACACTGAGCACTGGTACTTGCAATTACAGTTACTCTTTATTTCTTTCATCATCTCCTTTGAAACCAGTGGTTGTCTGCAAGGGCAAAACTAGTGTTTCGTGGAATCATGCCCGCTGATTTTTTTTCTTGCTTTGATCCTGTTTTCCATGATTTAAAGTCGGGGGGGGGGGGGGGGGGGGGGGGGGTGTCTGCCACTTTTGCTGCCATGTGAAGGATGACACATATTTGGTTTACTTTGCTTTGCTCTGTTTTTATTTCTTAAGTCTGTCATTTCTGTACCACAGAGTTCCAAAATGGTAGATGAGAAGTAAAAATGTCATAAATGCCAAATTTCCACAACCATTGATTGTTTTGCTTGACATTCATTGTTTCAGTTGTTTTTCCCATGATTTTTCAGGGAGCTGAAGGCAGATAAGCCTAAAATGACATGTTGGAGTCTTCTCTGCGGCTATCCACGCAGTGTCACCCAGATCAAAATTCATTCTGCAGAAGGTTTACAGAAGCAAGACAGATCAGGTGGTAAGTGTAAAGCAAGCCTGAAAGAGTGGAAGGGGCGTTTTCAGTCCTCTAAAGATGATCCAAGTTGATATGTAAGCAATCAGAAATTATCCAAACTAACTGAAGATTTATGGGAATTCCTTTACAGCACGTTGTAAAATTGCTCAAAAGGAGAGATCAGATGAATAAGATGAGGCAAACCAGCAAGAGTTATGTGTCATCTATGCTGGTCCAGATGGGCAGTAGTAGCCAGACCCTTCTGAGAAATTGACCTTTCAGGGTTATGTGTTTTGTAAATGGAAAATATCCAGGGAGACAGCTGAATCGCACAGACTCATGGAGTGTATTATACTTACCTCAGCAATGTCATTTCATAGCTTTCAGAGCACCTTGTTTTTCATTACTACAAGCTTAATAGCACTTCAGAGAGGAAATTAAGGTTTTCAACAACCATTTTCAGCTGAGTAAACTAGGACAGGGAGAGGTTAAATGACTTGTACAGGACTGTGTATCTACACATCAAATGAATTGTCCTGAAGGACACTAAAATGTCTGTCTGGGACCTGATGTTGACAGTTAATTAGGACACTTGTCCACTTGTCAGTTCCTTCCTTATTTTCTACTTCTTCTCTCTGTCACCCTTCATTTTCCATGACCAGTGCAACAGAAAAAGGTAGACACATCCAGCGTTGAGTGGTGGGTAGGGAGAAAGCAAAGGAGCAGAGATACTACAGTGAAATTGGAACAGAAAACTTAAAGAGGTTCCTGAAACATCTCCTGTGTTTGCTCCAGATAACTGTTCAGCTCTCTTTGGTTTAAGATGTGGAGCTCAGTTGTATTAATTTCTTGTGGTAGACAAGGCACTAGACTGAGACCTGTAGTACAGTTCATCTTCAGTCTCACAAAGCAGTTGTAAAATTTCTCCCACCAGCTGGCTACAATTTTCTTCCAGTCCCCTTTATAGCTTTTCCTGGCACCCACTGAGCAGTGCTGAAAACCACTTTCTTTTAAGTGTGGTTGTCTCTTCAGGGCACAGGCACACTGGAGGGAAAAGATACAGAAAATTGATTCAGTTTGTTTTTCCTGATATTTTTCTTGAAAAACAGAAGCCACAAACACCTCAGCCAAACAGGTGGTATGGCTCCACGTTCTCAGCAAAGCAGGATGGATGGGTGAGACTGAAGGGGCTACGTGTGACAAGAATAGCAGAGCAGTGCATTGAAAAGAGGCAGTATGTTCTTGTTCTTGCCCTGTGAAGGACATCTTCATTTTTAAGGGTGTGAGGTTTTTTTTTCTTTAAAATTCCTTAAATATTTTTCTCTAACATTCCCTGCCATAAAGCAATGAAATCCAATTCCCCACCCTTAGCATTTCACAATCTTTAGCACAATTACAGCCTTGACAAGATCATTAAAAACAATTGCCTGCAGCTGCCAAAGACCAGGCTTGAGCTCAGAGAGCATTGTGAGATTTGGTGCATTGTGACACAGACTCTCAGAAATACACAAATAGGACTTACAACCAATGTGTAATAAATACTCTAGTTACAGTATAGCCCAAATACCTTTAGGACTCAGTACTACCACACATGGCCAGGTTGAGTTGAAGCGTCTTATTCCACTTTGATTTCAGCATCCAGTGTTGGGCTGATGACTACCCTGACAAAACTGAGAATGTAACCTATTATGGGAAGAACTGTCTGTAGGAAGTGGACTCACAGATTTTCTGTTTAAACCTAAGCAAAACTTCTGCTTGATTATTTTATCTGCTGAAAAAATGCATAATTGGGTCAAGTGATTCTATTTGTGAATTAGTACTGAATTCATCAAGTGGCTGAAAAAAAGTCTGTTGTCAATTTTTTTTTTTCTGAAGTGTTTCCATTTCCCTGTGTGAAACAACATGCCATTTTTAAATTCATCAAAAACATAAGGGGCTTTGAACACAAAACCTAAATGAATCTTATTGTTTGACTTTGAATAAAACTTTACCGTAAAAGTTAAAATATCTTCCCTTTGTATCAACATAAAGCTTTCAGTAAAAGCCTTTGTCTCCTTCCAGCCTGTAGTTCCAAATCTCATTCATTCAGGGGGCACTGAAGGAGAGCCGAGTTACTTCACTTCAGTAGCTTCCCCATTATCTTGATTTCTGCTGTGAAATCCCTGTTTGAATCTTTCATTATTAGCCTTTTTTTTCCTATAAATATCTCCAATTCACAGAGTACATTCACTGATTGACTTGCAGAATGCCGTATCTTATAGCAGCTTCAGACATGTGAAGTAGGAACTGTAAATAAAAAAGCCATGAAGCCAAATGTGTACTGCTGACATTTGTGCTACACAATAAAATCAAGCTGCGCAATGACAAGGATTACGCCCATAAGTGGCACTCTGCCTTCTAAGGGCACCTTGCTGGGAAATTTGGCAAAGCTCTCAACTGATACTAGAGTCCATTTTGGTAACATAAAAAGCTGGGTACAGTACGTATTTCTCACATTTGGGGTTTTTTTTGGGTAGATTAAAAGAGTGGATATAGAAATTCCTTGAAGCACACTGGCTGGCTGGATTTACAGTAGTACTGTGTCCAGGGACATTAAATATCCCATACGCTAAGAGTGCTTCCTAATACTGTCACAAAAGAATGCAACTCCCTGTCATCTCTTGTCTCCTCTCTAGCTTCTCTGGATTCATGTCTGGACCCTCTCCCATGCTTATCTCAAAGAGACATAGCAGCCAGGCATTTGAAAAAGACCAGCTTCCTCAGAAGTGAGTTTAGACCTCAGAGTCACATGAGCAGTTACCAAAATACCAGCCTTACCTGCTGCTCCAGGAGCATTTTCTGATGAGAACTAGATTTAAAAGTAAATAGCAGCCTCCTGTCTAATTAATACTGTGAGATGAGGGAAGAGGCCACACAGCAATTGCCATTAGTAGTGACGAGTAGAGGTTTCCTTTCAGGTTAGGAATGTTTATTCAAGTAGAAAATAGGTAAATTATGTGGTTGTTTGCCTGCTGCTAAGAGAGCCTTACACAAAGTGTACTCATTTTCTGGTGAGAACGTCGTTGACAACTTGTTTTTATGTGAACTGTTGTCTGATCAGCCCCACTGCATTTCACAAGGGTTTCCTGACTTCTTCACCTTCTGATCTGCAGCATTTCAGCTCTCAAGCTGCTTCTTTTTTTATGCTCAGTCTCTGTCATCTGTCAGCTATATTCCGCCTTATCCAGCCACCTGCCTGGTTTGTCACTATCATCCCTTAGCAGAGAGAGAAGACAAAGCTTCATGATAAATGAGGAGGTTATGATTCACTCTGAGGTTCCTGAGAACTGAGACATGGCATTATATCTCTGTGACAAACTGTCCTGAAAACATCAGGATGTCTCTATACTCTGACACTGGGGTATGCAGTTGCAGAAAAGTAAGAGCAGCCTGAACAGACAGCATTTTTTGGTGTAACTAGGATAGAGAGATTTTGACTCGAATGCACTGATATTCACATAAGCCCATCACTGTCATCTGAGAGTTCTGCTTAGCACAAATTTCTGAGCAGCTACTTAAACAAAACTGGAAGACAATGAAGATTGCACAGTGAGCACACATCCAGCCTAGTTCACGAGCTGGTTGTCATCAGAACCCTGCTCCCTGCCAGAGGAAAGTTGTTTAATCTCTGTTTTAAATGTTTATTGGAAAGCTCCTTCTTGCTGCTGTCTTTGATCCATTGCCCTGTCTGGAAAAAATAATGAATGGCTTGCCATTGTCATGAATAGTGGATAAATCTAGCTGCCCAGGCTCAATTCTGAATGCATACAGGCCGCTTCTCTTGGAAGTACCTCTCTCTGAGTTAGCTTGTTGTGAAGTTGATCCAACTGTGAGCCAAATGCAGGGGCAAGTTTGCAAGAAGATGAGGAAGCACTGTGTGCTCGGAGATTTTATGTCTCGCATTCCCAAGCCTGTTTTAAAAATTGCTCTCATTGCTGTCTGTCACTCTTTTCCCAAGAGCTTATCTTTGAGAACAAATCACCTTTTGCATTTTTAAGTCTTCCCACTGAATTCGCATGTTTAATTGCCTTTCACCACTTATTTTCTAAACTAGATATTGTGATCCCTGGTATGTGACATACCTGGTAAGCAGAGTATCTGGTACCTTTAATGGCAGTTGCCCTGGGAGCAGTCTGAGAAATAGAAGGAAGGAGAAGGCAAAAAGCAGCTGGTAAATACCCAGTCAAAGCATGAGAAGGGAAGCAGAGAGAAAATGGAACAGAGATGGGAGGAGGAGGATGATTTACTGTTGCCAGTGGAAAGACTCCCTTTCATTATGGGTATTGCAGGAGAAGCTGAGAGGTATCACATGAGCAACAACTCAACTGCAAAAGGCAAAACAACCGGTCGTAATTCTCAAGGCAGTGCTTGTGTCTCAGCACTCTGTCTGCACTGTTTGGCCCGTGCCTTTTTCCAGTGACTGTGTTTGTCATAGCTCTCCATATACCAGTAAGAATGGTCTAACTGGAAAAGAATGGCAATGTCTCTGAGAACTTTTTCTCAAGAACATTTTCTAGAAAGCCTTTTGTTTTGGTACAGTGCTGAAGGATGTGGATGTTAGATCCTCTGTCCAGTTCTTAAATAATTTAAAAAAAGTTATTCTTAGACTACTGTGCACAGATTTCTTTAAGTCTTAGAAATGTCGTTACTGTTGAAATGTTTCTGGTTTTTACAGATTTCAACTTTCTTCTTCACACTGTTCTTTTGTACAGTTTCCCAATACAACAGCATGGCCACTGGGCTGAGATGAAACAGGTGTTTATACACAGTTTTCAAGGCATAGCTTGAGTCATATGTGTGCCTGAGAACTGAACCCGGTCCTCCTTCCACTGCCAGAGCACTTGCCAGAGTAGCAGCTCCAGTTGTTTTCATTCCCAGCTCATGACGAATACTAGGATGTTGCTTTTTCAAGATAGTAGCCCTTTCTGCATTGTCTTTGTAATGTAAATAAACGAAGCCCAGAGCTGCAAAGAACTGGGCCAACCGTAGCTGAGAACAACTCCAGTCTCATTCCACATGTGCAGCACTCCCATTTCTTTCTTTTGTTCTGGAGTTGGAGCCAGTCCTCCTAATACAAGTGACCATTCAGCAATGCCATGAGGTCATGCTGTGCACGTACCTTTCATGTTCCTCTTCTACCTCTTCCTCTAGCTCTTTCTGAGAATTTGAATCTTTCAAATGTTAGTTTTGTTTTTCCTTTCACTTAGCAAGTCCCTTCATTAACAGCTCCCTCATCCAGTAGATCGACCTGTTAACTCTTTAAGCTCTATCCTTTCCCCAATCCTTCTTATGCCCTTTTTCTCTTAATTACTGTAAATAATCAGATGTTGCTTTGCTCTTTGCCTTCAGCCAAAGTAGTTGACACCATTTCATGCAAGACCCCATTTTATTCAGATCCATCTTCCAAATCTCTGTGCAAAGGGGGGAGCTTTTCCATCACTGATTACACAGCATGGTGCCACCCCATGCCCCAGAGCTAAATCCACACATTCAGTGACACAAAAAGTAATTGTCTATCAGAAAAGCCAATATATTTCTACCTGCTATTGAAAGTGTGAGATGTTGTCGGGGTAACAGGCCTATCGCATGTCTGGCCAGGTGTAATCATAGTGCAGCATATAGAAAAATCCGTTTCTTTCTTGTAAGTGGAAGTAGCTATTTCTGTTCTAGATGTAGCTGGTACGTGGTTTGTTTTGCGTGAGATGTTGGTATCCATTCCTGCAAGTGAGTGATGTGTTTGAGGAGAATCATCCTGGGTATGAACTGTTAAAACATGAAAGCTGCCTTAAAATTATGCTGCCTTATGGTTCTCATTCCAGTGGTGGTATTTTCAAGTAGATGGTGACAAAATGTGTGTAAGAAAAGATCACGAGTCTGACTTACATTCAATGGGTCTATTTAAAATCCATATCTAAAAAGTAGCAAGGTGTGGAAAAACAGATATGTTGTCATTAACAATAGGAATGGACAAAAATTTTTAAAAATGGTAGCGCCTATGTTTAATTAAAAGTTAATTAGAAAGTGGAACAGTCCATTCTGTTTGAGGCTAAAGGCAGGTGTTTCCAAATAAATGCTTGCTCCCTATTGGAATGGAAAGAAAATAGAAATGAAATGAAATGAAATGAAAAACTGGGGAGGATGTCCTTTGACATTGTTGTAACCAGTGCACTCCTACAAAATGTTTTTGCGTATTGACAATATTTTAGTTTCTAGAAGAGAAACTGCATCTTGAAAACTACCTCCTAACACCGATACTCATACCAAAATACAGTAGACAGCAATTTGAAGCTCGGCACTATAAAGGTGGGCACCAAGATATGCATTCAGTGATCTAACAGCAGTTCTGTGCAGTTCCTGTTCTTGGCCTCCATCAGAATTGAGGACAATGAACAGTTTTTACTTTCCATTTTGGCCTCAGTGCCCAGAAGTACATATCAGATTGCACATGCACAGAAGCATTTTGGCTCTCCCATCGAGAGCAGTGTTGGGGAGCTGAGTGTCACTTTGAAGACTTGCTGTTAGATGAGCCAGGAAGATGCACAGCAAGGGAATGTGGAAAGATCTCAGTCCCAGTCTATGAGTGAGCTGGTTTCACAGCAGATGGTGCTTGGTTTCCAGCTCTGAGCTTCCAGTTGTTACAAGAATGAGGTATTTCAGCTCTGCTGGTGATGGGCAGCTAGCAGGGGGTGTGAGGTGCTCTGATGCCCTGCTCCTGTGCTCAGTCGCAGTGGTGCTGCCAGGCACAGGAGGGGATTGCTTCTGCTGGGTTTTGGGTAGGTCTCAGCTGCTGTTCTGTGTCTTAAGAGCTGTGCTGCTGATTGTTTTTTTAGGAGCAGATCCTTATGTGCTTATCAAGTGTGAAAACCAAAGCATGCGCTCCCCTGTGCAGCATGATACAAGCAATGCCATCTTCGACACACAAGTGATTTTCTACAGAAAGAACATCGACAGTCCTATCATTGTCCAGGTGAGATAAGCCATGCAGAGTGGGCTGCTAAAGGCACATAGGGGAGCATAACAGCATCACTGGGCTTGATGTCTGAGAAACTCTGCTCCCCTTACTGGGCTATGCCTGGAGCTGTTCAGCTCTTCCACTGATACTCTGCTCTAGGTCTCTTCCATAAAGGAGCAACTGATGACAGGGATCAGAAGGCATATTTCATGCCAAGGCTTTGAAGGAATTTACAGAACTACCTTTTGCCTTATTTGGTACCTGACAAAACAGACAAAAGAAAACCAAGTTGTCCAGAGTCAGTGTTTGAAATAACACTAAAGCTATTAAGAAGTTTTTTACCTTGAATTCTAGCCCTCTGGGAACTAGACCACACTGTTTACCTCAGCACTAGGTGAAGAAACAGAGCTTGGTATTTAGATGAGGTAGTCCAGGAAAACTTTGGGAGAGTGGAATGGCATTTCAGTTTGATACATACCGTTGTTTAGTATTAGGCAAATACTAAGGACTATGTCTTCTTTATCAGTATAGGGAGATCTTACAGTGAACCTGTGAATCAAATCACTGTGGCATGTAAGTGCCAGAAATTGAAATAGCCCTATAGCACAGTGTTGCAAGAGGAGATACATTTCTGACTTTTCACTGCCTGACACAGTGCTGGTGCATGGTACTCCTGTGCCATAGTACTCCTCTGAACTAACAGGTATATTCTGCAAATATTATAAATAGAAGGAGAGTTATGACAGCGGTGTTATCCCTCAAACCACAGACTGCAGTTATGGGTTAGAGGGAACTGATACAATATCTAATGGAACATGGTCTGTGTTCTTGGCATGTGCAGGATTACCTAATCCTTAGTAAAGATTTGATTTACACACAGGACCTCAACCCATCTCTCTACAGTGTGCAGCTGTCCTGGTTTCAGCTAGGATAGGGTTAATTTTCCTCCTAGCAGCTGGTGCAATGCCATGTTTTGAATTTAGTGAGAGAATAATGTTGATAAGACACTGATGTTTAGGCGTCACTAAGTCGTGCTTATGCTAAGTTAAGGAGTTTTCAGATTCCCATGCTCTGCTAGCGAGCAGGTCCACAAGAAGCTGGGAGGGGACACGGCCAGAAGAGCTGACCAGAACTAGCCAAGGGAGTATCAGGGGTACAGAAACTGGGGGGAGTTGGCCGGGAGGGGCATGTTGATGCTCGGGCATCGGTCAGCGGGTGGTGAGCAACTGCATTGTGCATCACTTGTCTTTGCTTGGGCTTTATTACTCTCTCTTTGGTATGTTCCTTTTCATTACTATTATTATTATATTTTTAAATTATTATTATATTTTACTTTAGTTATTAAACTGTTCTTATCTCAACCTACAAGTTTTACTTTTTTTTTTTTTTTTTCAACTCCTACCCCCATCCCTCTGGGAGGATGGGAAGAGTGAGCAAGTGGCTGCTTGGTGCTTGGCTGCTGGCTGGGGTTAAACCACAACAGCAGCTCAGACACTTTGACTTTTCCAGGATAACTGGAAGTTGGATACTATGAACTTCACAGACCAAACAAATACTGGCATGTGAGTCTAGAGGCAAAACACACTATTTAACACCATTTCAGTTGCTACTTGCTATATGCCCAACCTCATCCTGAGTAATGACAAAGGACATGTCCAAGGACCCCAAAACTACTGCCATGCCTTGGTCTAGCAGTGTGGACCTGGCTCTGACACAGTCAGGAAGAGCACTGAAGACACTGTAGAAGTGAGCACAAGCAGGCAGAGTGGCACAGAGCAGCTGACTGCATGCAGTTTTTTACTGCTGATGAGCTCAAACAGGTAATTTTTATTCCTCTTCTAGTCAGGCTGTGACCTAGAAAGCAAAAAACTGCATTTAGATCCTTATTTGCGTAGTGTATGTAAATGAACATGCAAATCCAGATTCTTCCACATGCTCTCTAGACAATTAGTTAAATTTAGATGTACGCCCCCTCCTCACTGCTTTTTCAAGGGGTTAATGGGGGTGACCTTCCTCCAGCACAACCCTTTCAGGTGGAGTGTGAGAGAAGCACTGCTTCAGCTGGGTTTATTCCTGTTCCAATGTTTCTAGGTCTGGAACAGCAACGTCTTGTGCGATCAGTTCCTCGGACAGGCCGTGCTGGCAGCTTCACCCAGTGACCCCAGAGAAGAGCAGACTCTGCAGCTCCGAGGGAGAGGCAGCCGAGAAGCAGTGGAGGTGCCAGGTCACATCACTGTCAAGGTTTTTTCCAGCGATGACCTCGTGGAGCTATGAATACCAAAGCCCCGCAGAGCCAGACAGAGCTGTCACCTCACAGCAGGGGGGCTTGTCTGTGCTTTCTGTGTGAATGACTCAGGAGCAAAGGTTGCACATAGTCATAATCGCTTTTAAAAGAAAAAGCTCTCTTAACTCTCCACATTATCATGGATAATGGGGAGAGAGGCTTTTAAAAGAGGGAAAAATACATATTTATACACATATATGTTCATGATACAGCAAATACAGTAGAAGAGGGGCCACTCTAAATGTTAGCAGATAAGCTCATTAAGATGTGACCATCTTCCCCAGCAGCATCTTTCAGGAGCTCCTGGCACACAAGCTGGAGGCACACGTGACTCTTCTCACAGGTCCCCAGCACTTGGTCATCTGTTCTCAGCAGTGGGACTGGATGCAGGCAGGAACAGCTGCATCGATGTCCTCACGTACCAGCAGGCTGGTGGGGTGGCAAGCGCAAGGGGGATTCCCGTGGCTCGGTCCTTGTTCACTGCTAGGTGGTATTTGGGAGGGGGACTTTTTTAAGCTTTGACTAGAAAATTTTTCCCCATATAGGCATATAAAAATTTTAATGAATGTCATTGTTACTGCTACAGATCAGATATTTCTGTTTCTTGGCAAAAATATCATGACTCGAAGAGTTCAGTCATAGGTCATAGCCTTAGGATCAGACACGCCAAGGCAACATTAAAACAGAAGGGCAGGTCTTGCAGTGCCTCTTCAAACAGCATAGGAAATAAGAGCTTTGCCCGCAAAAAGGCTCTCAGATTGACTTTCTTATTCTTCTATTCTCCACCTCAAGCTAATGACTCACAAATTGATATCTCTGGCCAAGAGAAGGGCACCTCACAATTCAGCTGTGGTTTTGTTCAGAGGACAAATTCAGTAATGGGAGCCTCCTTGCTAAGGAGACGTTGTTTAATCCACATGGTGCTAAAAATGGAATAACACCCGTTTTGCTTCATTAGATGTGATGGGTAGCACCAGACTGAAAGAGGACAAAATTAGCTCATGACAAGGATGTGTTTGTAAACCAAAGATGCTATACCCTGGCAGGTAACGGGCTTCACTCTTGGAATTCTGCATCAGTTTATTGCTGACAGAGCTGACATCTTTGATGAAGTTTAACTTGGGTATAATGGAGGACAGGTATTGTTTCACATTTCCTTCAAAGCAGGGTTCTGGTACAGACTTTGTTTTAACTTTTGCATATAGACTGATGGCAGGGTTTCTTCCTAGCAGACATTTCTGTGTTGTCAAGCTGTGCAGTGATTCTGGCAGTGTAAGAGGCTCACTGTGTTAGACCTCTTGGAAATGGATTTTATATGGCTGCAAATTCTGGTCTTGAAAAGTGAAGCTAAAGGATGACTATTCTGCCTTTTGTACAGTTGGGAAATTTGGATTTCTGTGTACGTCGTAACCACTTCAGCCATTTTGTGTGATTTTTATAGTTTAGAAAATGGTCCTCAGTAGAATTAGTGTTTTCACAAAAGGTTTTGAAGTCTCCTCAGGGCTCCAAAAGGATCATTGCTGTGGGAGGAAAATGCTTTCTCTGACATGTTGTAGATGGAATATAAGACTATGAATGATATTATACTGCCATCAGTTTAGTTGCACGTACCAAGTACCTAAATCCAGCTCTCTTTTTAAATAGCTTGGGCTCAAGCCATTTTGCACGCAGAGCATTTGTCAGATGTGAACTACATGCAGTTGACAGCTCCGCAGGCAAGTGTAACTCTTTTCTGTAAACACATAATTTCAGAGTTGCTTACTCTCAGATATGTTTGTAAGCTACATTTTTTTAAAAAAAGCATGAACTTTCTCATACAGACCAGAGCTCAGGCAAGTCATGCAGGGAACTGCAAGTCCGTCTGGGCTGTCATAGCTCAGCACTAAGACCTGCTTGCTTCGCTTTTCCTCATGCACTGTTTTACATTGTGGTAGCTGCTTCTCAGCAGTGTGGCAGAAGGGGTGACTGCAGCCTGCCTGGCACAGCTTCACCATACGGGTGGAGAGCACCTTGCTGGCGTTCCAGCACGGTTAAAGCCCCGCACTGCAATGCGCAGGGCAGCAAGGCGTGCGGGAGGGCACACTGAGGCGGAGCAGAATAGGTCATGCTGTATAATCCCCTTCTCAGACAGACGTTTCTCCGGGGGCTGTTGTGTATGAGATGGGTGCAGTAAGGAGGGGTTGGCTCGGCCAGCTGATTGATGTGGGTCAGTATTTAACCTGAAGAAGGTTCCTCTCGGAGATGGCACCCAGCACAGCCAGGCTGCCTTCCCTCCTGCGAACTGAGGCAGCTGGCAGCAGAATGGAGGCTTTTGCCTCCCTGCCCTAGCATTTGCCTGATCCAAGACCTTGCCTGAGCCCACTAAGGGCACAAAGCCATCTCGCCTCCAAGCTGGAGGGGGGTCCCTTGGCTGGTGCCTTTGAGCCCCACAGCCCTGGGCCCCGGCTCCCAGCACCGTCACCCCCTGTCAGCATCTAAGGGTCGTCCCCAGTGTCAGCAGGGCAGAGGGAGCTTGCCCGGCACTTGTTTGTCATGCACAGCCTGACCAGGAGGGAAGTCAGGGTGGAGTGGGTGATGGTGATTTTTAGGCCTCGATAATTATGTCAGATCAAGACATTCCCACAGTTTGTCCCCGTGGTATGGGGATAGGGGGCCCTTGACCAGTGGCGCTCTGCTGCTCTCTCAGCCTTGCCCTGAGGATATCCCGGTACAGTGATGGGGAGGCTCAGGCATGCTGAGACCAAGAAGAATGTCTGTACCCCTGCATTTATTAATTCTTGGAAGTATATAGTTGGAGCCGGCAGGCTTTGCCCATCAGCAGGAGCTGATCCAACCTGGGAACCGACTGGATGTCCTGATGCAGAGCGGTTTCTGGCTTCTCCTCCCGCCCAGGCACACGGGCGATGGGAGCACCCGCGGGCGGCCAAGGCAAGCGCAGGGTGAGAGGGGCTCGCCCTGCCGCCCGCTCCCTGCAAGGGGCCCGGGCCAGGCAGCGGCGCGTCTGGGTGTGCGTGGGGCGGCCGGGCCCTCCGGCCGTTGCTTTGCGGCCGCCCGCCCGGGCCCGCGCTACCCGCGGCCCCTGCGCGGAGCCGGGCCGGGGCCGGGGCCGGGGCCGCTTGCCGTGAGCGCCCGCCGCCGCTGGGGGGCGCCCGCGCCCCGCTCCCGGCGCGAGGGGGCGGCCGCCATTTTCCCCGTGCGGGGCGGTGGGAAGAGGCGGCGGCGAGCGGGTACGGGCCGGGAGAGGCGGTGCCGGTACGGCGGGGCGAGGGGCGGCGAAGCCCCGCTGTGGCCGTGGGACACTCTACCCCCCCATGCTGTGTGTGTGTATGTCAAACACGCGTATACTCGGATCTGAGCGATCTCTGACCCTTCTGGCGTGGCAGGTCTACATACACATAGATAGTATAGCTGTTATAGCTAGTGTTACAGAAGAGTCTCTGTGGATAAAACACATAAAATAGTATATAGATGACTATAGAGAGAGAACATTATTTAAGGTTCTCTGTGTGTACACACACGTGTATGTGTATATTCTATAATACATAGAATCATGGAATACCAGGTTAGAAGGGACCTCAAGGATCACCTGGTCCAGCCTTTCTTGACAAAAGCACGGTCTAGACAAGACAGCCCAGCACCCTGTCCAGATGAATCTTGTCCAGTGTTGGGGAATCCACCACTTCCCTGGGGAGATCATTCCAGTGGCTGATTTTTCACATTGTGAAAAATTTTCTTGAGTCCAGTCAGAATCTCCCCAGGAGTAACTTGTACCCATTACCCCTTGTCTTCTCCATGTGAGTCCTTGTAAAAAGGGAGTCTCCACCTGCTTTGCACTCACCCTTTCAGTACTGGAGCATGGTGATGAGGTCTGCCCTATGTCTCCTCTTCCCAAGGCTGAACAAACCCAGCTCTCTCAGCCTCTCCTCACAGGGGCTCCCAGTCCCCGATCACCTCTGTGGCCCTTCTCTGGGCCCTCTCCAGCCTGCAACATTTTTGTATAGCAGGGGCAGTGCTGAGTAGAGTGGGATGATGACTTTATCTCCGCTGGTGATGCCCTTGCTGATGCAGCCCAGCACGCCGTTGGCTTTCTTTGCCTCAGCAGCACACTGTTCACCATACTGAGCTGCTTGTCCCCCAGGAGCCCCAGGTCCCTTTCCACAGAGCAGCTCCCCAGCCAGGTAGAGCCCAGCCTGTGCTCCACTCATGGGTTATGTTTTCCCAGGTGCAAGATCTTACACTTGTCCTTGTCGACGGTCATAAGGTTCTTGTTAGCCCGCTCTTCCAGCCTATCCAGGTCCTCCTGCAGGGTGGCTCTTCCTTCCGAAGTGTTCACTTCCCCACTCCGTTTGGTATCATCAGCAAACTCCATCAGGGTACCCTTGATCCCATCACCCAGCTCACTTATGAAACTATTAAACAGCGCTGGACCCAGTATCAACCTCTGGGGGACCCCACTTGTGGCAGGTTGCCAGTTTGACAAGGAGCTGTGTACCACCACCCACTGGGTGCGGCTGGTCAGCCAGTTCCCCACCCACCACACAGACCTTTTGTCTAGACCGTAACGCATCAATTGCTCTAGGAGGAGGCTGTGGGGAACCGTATCGAAAGCCTTGGAGAAATCCAGGTAGACAATGTCTGCCACTCACTCCACATTAACCGAACAAGTTATTGTCATAGAAGGTGATCAGGGTTGTGAAGCACGATTTGCTCTTAGTGAATCTGTGTTGGCTTTTCCCAGTCATGTGCTTTGTTTGGCTTGTGATAATCCCCAGGAGGCTTCATTCCAGAACTTTCCCAGGGACTGAAATATGATTGATGGGCCTGTAATTTCCTGGATCCCACTTTAAGCCCATTTTTTAGGTGCGTGACGTTAGTCATCTTCTAGGACATCCTCCCAATCTCCACAACTTCTCAAAGCTTATGGAGAGTGGCCTTGCAATGACATCAGCTTAACACCTGCAGGTGGGTATTGTCAGGGTAACACTATAGCTAAAGGGTATGTTATACAGTTACATAAGCATCTCTTTTATGGGGGGGGTCATATGTCTTTGTATATACATATATATAAAATGTGCCTGGATAGTGAGACATGAAGTGTTATATAGTTATGTAAGTTGCTCGCACATTACCTATGTATAAAATATATATAACATACATAGCTATATCTACATATATAGAAATATTAAAAATATATGGATGGAGATTGTTTTATAAGGGCCTCTGTGTGTGTGTATATATATATATATATACACACACAGAATATAGAGATATGTATTTGTATGAGAAGCTGTCTATCCGTGTGTATCTATCTATATATTAAAATATTTTCATATACATATCTAAACCTAGCTATGTATAAAATGGAATTACATAGTTATAGAAGGGTGTACCTTACCATCCCCTCATATCTAGGATGTATATACACAATGATATTTTTAGATACTAAAATATTTTTAATATATTTTTTATTTCTATATTTTATTTTTATATATATGGCTAGAAAGAATTATATGAAGGGCTCTGTGTGCATGCACAGGCACACATACACACACACACACAGAGATATAAAATATATAATTTACAGAAGATACCACACATTATACTATACACTCTATAATATATATAGTGTGTAATATTTATAGAAGGGTCTGTGTATGTATAAAAATACATACTATATAACATATAGATGGCTAAGGGAGCATTATGAAGGCCTATGGCTCAAGTTATATGGGGGGCTTGTGCATGGGTACATGCAGGTGCACACACACACACACACACACACACACACACACACACACGTATGTGTAAAATAGATAAACTATGCAATCGGTTCTAAAGATAGCCAGGGTGTGAGTATGTTAGGTAGTTACATGGCTCTGTCTGTAGTGGGCATGTGCAGTCATATATATATAACCTAGTGTGTGTGACCCTGAGAGATGATGCAGTGTTCCGTGGTTATAGCAGGGCTTTCCTTCCCCCCCCCCATACAGTATGTGCACACATGTGCAGCTAGAGGCCTTTCTAGGCACATGGTCACGCGGGCTACCTGCCTGCGGCAAGTGTGTTGTGCTCGTGCCTGTGTGCAGGCACCCTCCCTGTCCCCAGCCCCCTCTGGCTTGACAGCTACCTACAGTACAGTGTACATGTATGGCTATAGCACTGTGACAAACACACCTACTAGCTATAAAAATAATTATATATATAGTGTGTGCATATATACTTTATATATTTGCATACATCCCCATATAAGTCTCTAGCAATCTATATATACAATATTAATATTTTATAACTGTAATATCTGTAATATATAGTGTGTTATGTAACTGCATCTATGTGTATATACATATAATACATAAATATATTTGTTGATGAAGACAGTTATATATGGCTCTCTGTATATATAGATATATATAAAAGTGTACTATATACACAGAGAACATGTATCTAGATAACAGTCTGTCTATGCTATATCGTATCCTTTAGTGTGTAGGTTAGTGCATATATTAACAGATCTTTATCCTATAACGTATATACACCATGTATACATGCATACAGAAATATACAATTATGGTATATGCTGTGTCATACTAAAGATAGCAAGAGCATGTGTTACGTAGTGCTAAGGGTATCACTATGTGTGTCTATGGCTAACATACATCTATAAATAGATCATTAGGGAGAGTACAGGGGTCTCATAAACGCATGCATATATGTCTGTTTATAGAATTATTTGGCTATGCTATACTGTCTCTAGCTAGCTAGAGTGTGAGCTCGCTTTGCTCAGTTATCCATCAGTCTCACTGTATAGCACAGCCAGCTGTGTAGGGCTAGTTACCCCGTCCCACAGGCGGGCTCTGCAAGTCCCAGCACAGCCAGCGTGACCAGGTGACCATGTAGGACACGTGAAGGGCCGGAGAGGCCTCAGCAGAGCTCGGGAGGGCCGGTAGCGGGTGGCTGGGCTGGTGGCAGGTCACCGCACCCCGGGGCTGGAGACCCCCGCATGCCCCCCAGCCCGCGCTGGTGGCAAATACCAGTGAGACCCCTGGGGGGCGCGGCCGTGAGGCTGCACAGCAGCTACCGCTGGGCTCGGCCCAGGCAGGCGAGCCCAGGTTGCCCACAAACAGCAGTGCCCAGCTTTTGAGCAGGTGGCCAGGTGATTTTTTTTCCCAGCTTAGCGTGAGCAGCGGTACAGGAGCTGACATGACTAGTGTTCTGTGAGCAGTTTGAAGGATGGCTAATCGCCATCTGTGCAGCTCGCCGTGCTCATCAGGAGGGGGTGTCGTTCTTTATGGAACAATGGAGACACAACACACTGGAAGAGTCACGGCAGTGATTTGTGCGAAGTGGGGAGCTGCAGAGGCAGGCTGGAGGCTTTTGCAGAGTTGAGACACACGGAGCTCCAGCAGCAGAGGGTTAAGAGGGGCTGGTGGCAGGTGAAGCCCTGTCTCATGACATCACATGCTCGTAACACAGGGCAACGCTACAAGCAGACGGAGCCATACAGATGAAATCTTTCTGACTCTGCAGGTGATGGAGGCTGGTCTGTCTTCAGCCAGCCCTGACACTTTCGTCACACAGCACCAGCAAATCCTACAGGGAAAGCTGCAGTCACGCAATCCACTGGTATTTATAACTTTTATTTGCAATACTTTAGGTCCAAGTTTCAAACTGCAATATTTTTACACTCAAGACACAGTCATGCACAATCCATATTTCAATTTTCTATTGCTTCAACCACAATTTAAAATAACTTAATATTGGAAACAAAACCCAAAATCTTAAAAAAAAAAAGGATGCTGAGGTCAGTAAGATGGATCCATGCCATCAGCACATTTACAAAGTAAATAACTTAGTTCTCTTTTTAAAAAGATCAGTTACCTCTTAATCCAAAGTTACAGAAGATTTTTCACTACACATTTGTTTTTATCTTTTTCTTTTTTCTGTTTTTTTCTTTTTTTTAAATTTTTTTAAACAGATAACACGTCCTAAAAAAGGAATGTACAGCAAAATGAGATACATTTCTGATAAACGATGAAAATGTAGGCTCCTCCTCTGTTTACTTTTGTCTGGATACCCTGAAGAAAAAAAATCTAGCAGACACCAGCATAGATGTAAACTGGTTGCTTCAGACCAAACTGGAGTTTAGCGTTGGCTACATGCTGATCCAGTCAAGAGTTGCAGAATCCTTGTGCTAATCTTCCCGAACCGTGTGTCTGTACACATGGCCTCTGCAGTGCTGTCACATCACCAGTGCACCACAAAAACTCCCAGCTGTTCCCCCCCTGAATCTGGGCTCTGCCCAAGAAGGGGGCATTCCCTTCACAGGGGCTACAGTGTGTGCAGGCCTTTGCTGCTAGTTCCCATCTAGAGCAGCTCCCTTCTGCTTGCTTACCTGCTGAGGCAGATACCGGCAGCTGATGAGAGTTGCACCTGAAGAGCTGAGAGATTTTTTTTCCCCTGTTGCTGTGCTACAGACCAATTTAGCAGCATTGCTTAACATTAATATAAACCGTGTGACAAAAAGCAATTTGCTTTGTGCACCTGAAGCTCAAAGGTCAAAAAATCTTCTAAGAATTGCATGCTTCGTGTTTGCTATGCTGACCCACTTCTGCCCTGGATAGCTTTGCATGATGGAGAATAAGAACCGACTCAGCTGAGGGATGCGTCCAGCCCCCCCATACCCAGGGCTCCATCAGCACCCACCTATTAAGCAACCAGTTCTGCTGTCACTGAAGCCAACCACCAAATTCTCACTGACATCAGTGGGAGTAGCAGCAGTGCCTGTATCTGATCCCCAAGTCTATGGCTGGGCTGGACAAATGACACACACAACATACAGAAGCAAAAGGACCTGACTTTAAAAACAACCACCTGCCACTATTCCCTCATGTTTGCAAGTGTCACACCAGCCTGAGGCATCTGGGAGCCCTGAGTGCAAGCATGGACTTCAGATGACAGGCCCTGGGCTCTTGGAGGTTATGCACAAAATGGAGGTGATAACTCCCTCTCCAGACCAAGCTTATATTCAAAATGTTGCTGTAAACAGGCAGTTGAAAAGGCAGAGAAATAAGGATCTCAAGCACTTTATCTGAACCAGTTACAGTCTTGATTAGCAGTCACCAAGCACAGGAAGAACCAAGGCCACAGAAAGAAGGACAAAAATCAATCAAGCATAGAGAATGGAAAGAGCAAGGTCTGTGAGAGCTAACAAGCTGCTTGATTTCTCTCTTTAGGAAAATCCCTGTTTCAAGCCCCTGGAAGGAGTGAGGGACAGAGAGGAGGTGACACACAAGCAATACCCATGTTCTCCGTTCACGCACTTCCTCTCTCAGTGTTATAGAAGAAATCTAATTTAACTGTATTCTTCTCTCTTCTCTCTGAATACTCTTGTTTAGCGTTAGCAGCTTAGCACTAGCAGCTAACGTAGTTGAAGCCTTAGGCCACAAGAGCTGACCGAGAGTAAACTTTTTGATAAAACTAATGCTGCTAACACAGAACTAGCTGAATCTGGCAAAAAGAATCATATAGGTTGGAAAAGACCTTTCAGATCGAGTCCAACCATTAACACTGCCAAGTCCCACTAAACCATGTCCCTAAGTGCTACGTCTACATATTTCTTTGAAATACTTCCAGGGATGGTGACTCAACCACTTCTTTGGGCAGCCTTTTGGTGAAGAAATTTTCCCTAATACCCAATCTAAACCTCCCCTGGCAAACTTGAGGCCGTTTCCTCTTGTCCTATTGCTTGTTACCTGGGAGAAGAGACTGACCCCCACCTTGTTACAGCCTCATTCCAGGTAGTTGTAGAGAGCTTAAGGGTTCCCCTCACCCTCCTTTTCTCCAGGCTAAACACCCCCAGTTCCCTCAGCTGCTCCTCACGGGACTTGTGTCTAGACCCTTCACCAGCTTTGTTGCCCTTCTCTGGACATCCTGCAGCACCTCAGTGTCTTCTCTGTAGTGAGGGGCCCAAAACTGAACCCAGGAATCGAGGGGCGGCCTCACCAGCACCAAGTACAGGGGTCAGATCCCTTCCCTGTCCCTGTTGGCCACGCTATTGCTGACACAAGCCAGGATGCCATTGGCCTTCTTGGCCACCTGGGCACACTGTTGGCTCCTGTTCAGCTGGTTCTTGATCACCACCCCCAGGTCCTTTTCCACCAGATACAAGTGGAATGAAGAAGGTAAGAACCAAGGAGACAATTCCAAGAGAATGAATTAACTTCAGAAGATGACCAGCCCTGCGACAGTGAAAACCAGTCAGAAATCAAGAGACCACCAACCAGAATTAAGTGATTGGACTTGGGGATTGGGTGACGGGTGGCACAGGTATAATTGAGAGGCATGAATTGGGGTACAGGTCCCTCTCTGGAGGCACCCAGCTCGAGCTGTCACCTGAGAACTAATAACAGAGGAACTGGAAACCTTCACTCGAACCTTAATCAGCGGGATCCTAAGGTCGGATCCTGTTATGGTGGCTGGTGTGTGTAAACCTGCAACACCAAAGCATTGTGATTCCAAGGTGTGCTTGCACGTGCCCAACAGCTGTTCTGACTCGTGTTCATGACTGCCAAGTCAGGCCCCTGCGCCCAACCGCAGTCCTTTTGGCTTTGGGCATAAGCTGGGCAACACTGCGAGCAAGCCTTGCAGAAACCAGAGCGTGATCCCCAAGCAGCTGTCAATGTGGTACCACTCTATTAGAGCAGGAAGCACCTGACAGACAGATGCTGATGTGCAGTCTGCTGGGAAACTGTCCAGTGCAAAGCCACTGTGCTCACAGGTTATTAAAACAATTAGCAGTTTTCCATATTATCAAATTTAACTAATGATATTGCCCCCAGTTTCCTCAGTAAAGGTCAGATTCTAGCAGAATGCACGTGCTTGCTTGGGAGAATTGCTGAGAAGCTTGAACAAAATTTGGAGGTTCATAACCACATGGCAGTCCAGAGGGCACCCATGAAGAGCACATAAGCATCCCTCCTTCTCTTTCCTGTAATACCATTTTTTCTTTTGAGATGGCTCATGACCAGAGGTGCACACAGCCACTGGTAGGTAGGCTCAGGCCAGTGACAGTTTATACTCATGGCATGCCCAGGATTACGGCAGTAGCCTCTAAACTGCATCCAAAGAGAGGATGTATAAACAAGATTCTGCAAGCTTCAGCTAGAAAAATAAATTACCCTGTCAGGTCAAGGACAAGACACAAGCAAAGAGAAGATTCAAAGATCCCTGAATTGCAAATCACACTCCAAGAAACCCTGGTTTCTGTTTAAACACAAAGGTTGTCCTTTGCCTGCTTCCTGAAAACTGGGGGCTAAAATTAAAGATATTTACCTGGTCAGGGGTGAGGAGGAAGAAAAAACCCAAAGAAAAGTTGAACGCTTGTATTTATGGGTCTTCATCAGCTTGCGCCATCACCCATAATTAAGTTGTTGCACATCTGCACGTGAACAGTCCACGAGGAAAGTGCGTGGATCACTAACTTGGTAACACTTAGCAAGGTGAAGCTGGGATTAGTGTGCGTGCTATGGATTTCAAGCAAAGAAACACTGGCTCCTGTCTTTAATGGTAGGTGTGAGAGAGCGCTCTCTGGCTCTTTGCTCACTGGATTTGCTCAGGACTGGACTAATACATAAATGTGTTTTACATGCTCGGTGTGAGGAATATTCAGCAGCCACACCAATGACTATATACTGGAAAGAACTGCCAGACAATAAGGTATGGTGGCATTTCCTACAACTAGAGGACAGGAGACAGGTACTTACTTCCCTTCTTGTGGTGACTGGAATGCACTTCATTTTTGGTGGCAGGACATGGAGGGAGACTGACCAAAAGACCTGCCGAGGTGTAGCCACTGGTCTCCAAGAAACTCAGCACAAGCAGCTAAAAAAAATACTTGAGTTCATTTGTGTGTAGTGTGAGTCGGCCAACCAGTAGCCAAAGATAGAGAATAAACACACACATATTTACAAAAGTGCTGGACACAAGAAGTGAGAATGCAACCCCGGACGGAGTTTGTGATCAAACCCCAAGAGCACTTTAAGATTCACCCCTGTGCAGGCTCCCAGGAGTGCATGCAAGAGCTGTATGGCATTTTACATAGGTATGGTTATTTTTTTTTTTTTCATTTTTTTTTCTTTTTTCTTAAATAAATAAACTTTTCTGTGCTTCTTAAACTTCCCTGACTTTACTGCTGTCATGCTTCTGTCCCAAAACACATTAAAACCACAGCCTTCTATCAGGTCGTTCTCACACATCTTCATTGCGGGGATGGGAATCATAGTCAAGCTCTGGATAGGTATTTTTTACTGTTTAATGATTTTAAAAATGAAAACAGCCAATTTTTTAAAAGTCTTGGAATGAAAGTGTTTGAAATCTACCTACCTATGTATTTTGCAACAGAAATGGCCTATTTCTAATACTTCCAAAAATATGTAACTAATTGCTTAATCTGAGGATAGCAGTCAAAAAACCCGAGATGGTTCCAGAGATTTTGTAGTATTCATCTCTTTCCTTTCTGCAAGCTCAACACTATTGTCAGTCGCAACATACTATGTGAGCTGTAAATAATGTACAGGACTTGCCCCTCTCAGGACTGTTGTTTTTGTTTTAATATATTAATATGCCTCTTCCACATTTCCTATCAGAGTTGGGAGGATATAAACTCAGCTGCCATCTTTCAGTATCTAGTGACTAAGAATTTAGTGCCAGAGACTGTCTCAAGCACAGAGCCAGAGGGATGCTAGAGGTGTGTTTCCCTGCATGTCAAACAGTCTCTGCTGGGCAATTACAGTCCATGTTGAAAACAGCCACTGGCACAGATTATTTCTGTTGAATCCTGTCTGCCTCCCAGGAGCTTTTTTTAGAAGAAAGATCTCTAGATTTGCTGACGCAAAGAAAAATAAATATAGCATTTAATAAAATAAAAAGTAAGGCCTCTTATTACAGCAGTTGTCTTTAAAAAGCCAGTGCTAACAATATTCTGTATGCTCGGGCATACACTGATTTTTATTTTTTTTTTTTTAAAGCTACCATTTCATTTTCCTATTTTTCATATCGGTTATCTTCTGGAAAGTTGTGGTGGTGCTTTTTTTTTTTTTTTTTTTAAAAGTGGAGATGCTGAAATACTTACAGGTAAAGAAAATAAATAGGAAAAACCCCAATCAAATAGTGTAGTCTGTTAACAAGGATTTATATTGTATGTCCAGCAAACATGTACCATTAAAAAGTGCTTTCCTTTTAAAGGACGGTGTCTGTTCTTTGTGGGTAGGAAAAAATAAAAGCTATGCTAGAAACAGAAACTGTCACTTGTTTCTTCATTTCTTACATGGAATACAAACATGTTTCATTCAGGTGAATGCTTTAGGAATTGAGGGCAGCCCATCTACTCTCTTTCTCACGAAAGTCTCTCCCACAGATAGCTAGCTTGAGCTGACAGAGAAAAATGGGACCTCACAAAAGAAACAGCAACAGCAGTCACCAGATTAAATTCTAGTTGGGCTTTGGTCCTCCTAATTTTCTCCCTGTATAACCTCATGACCATCCTTGTATTCCTCCTGAGTTGCCTGCCCCTTCCTCTAAAGGTCATAAACTCTTTTTTTTCCTGAGTTCCAGCCAAAGCTCTCTGTTCAGCCAGGCCGTTCTTCCCCTCTGGCTCATCTTCCATGGGGATGGCCTGCTCACCCCGCCTTTAAGATTTCCTTTGTAAATAATGTCCAGCCTTCCTGGACTCCTTTGCCTTCCCAGGGACTCTAGCAACCAGGCTCCTAAACAGGCCAAAGTCTGCCCTCTGGAAGTCCCAGGTGGCAGTTCTGCTGACCCCTCTCCTTACTTCTACAAGAATTGAAAACTCTTATCATTTTGTGATTGTTGTGCCCAAGACAGCCTCCAACCATCACATCACCCACAAGTCCTTCTCTGTTCACAAACAACAAGTCCAATGGGGCACCCTCCCTAGATAGTTTCCTGACACAGCCCGTGAGGGAGCCATCTTCCACACACTCCAGGAACCTCCTGGACTGTTTCCTTGCTGCTGTATTTTATTTTCAGCAGACGTGTGGTAAGACACAAGATCAAGGGCTAGTGACTGTGAGACTTCTCCCAGCTGCTTACAGAGTATTTCATCTGCCTCTTCATCCTGACTGGGTGGTCTGTAACAGACTCCCACCATGATACCTGCTTTGTTGGCCTTTCCCCTGATTCTTACCCATGAACAACCCTATTATTACCATTATTAAGCTCTAGACAGTCAAAACACTCCCTAACATACAGAGCTGCCCCACTGCCTCTCCCTCCTTGCCTGCCCCTTCTGAAGAGTTTATAGCCAACCACTGCAGCACTCCAGTTGCATGAGCCTTCCCACCACGTTTCTGTGATAGCAACCATATCATAGTTCTCCTGCTGCACAATGGCTTCCAGCTCCTCCTGTTTGTTGCCCAAGCTGCGTGTATTGGCATAAATGCACTTCAATTGTGCTATTACCCTGCCACCTTTTGGGGGGGAGAAGCCCTGATTCCTATGTGACCATTCTGAGGCACTTCTGAGAAGATCAATAACCCTCGCATCTCTACTGTTGCACGGCCCTCCATCCCCTACCTCCACTGACAGGGTAGACTGAAGAACCTTGCTAGCACACTATCCCTCAAACACTGGCATGCTGCCCCCATGCTTATCTCTAGCAAGCCTGGTTTTATCCTTTTCTCCCTTCAAATCTGGTTTAAAGCTCTTTCAGTGAGCCCTGCTAACTCCTGCGCAAAGATCCTGTCCCCCATTTGAGACAGGTGTACCCCGTCTGTCCCCAGCAGGCCTGGTGTCATGTAAACCAACCCATGATCAAAAACCCCAAAATTCTGCTGGTGACACTAGGCTCAGAGCCAGATATTGATCTGACAGTTCTTCCTGTTTCTCCCCGCATCATTCTGTGCAACTGGAAGGACAGAGTGGAACACTGCTTGTGCTCCTGATCCCTTAGCCATTCATCCCAAGGCTTTGAAGTCTCTTGATTGCCCTGGGACTTCTTGATGCAACTTCATCGCTGCCTACCTGAAAATCAATAATGGATAATAATCCGAGGGCTGTACCAGGGTAGGAAGTCTTCTCTTCCCATCTTTAACCTGGGCCAGAGGTTGGCAGCAGACTTCCCTAAGAAGTGGGTCCGGTTGGCATATTGGGCCTTCTGTTCCCCTCAGAAGAGTTTCCTATGACAACGACCCACCTTTTTTCTTTATGGGAGCTGTTTTGATGCAGGGCGTAGGCCGACCTATCCTCGGCGACACCTCCAAGCTAGAAGAACCTTTGTCCTTGTGACTGCTCAGTTCCACTTGCAGAGCCTCATACCTATTATACAAGGGCACCAGGGCAGGAGGGGCGGTCACGGAGGAGACGTGTCTGCTGCGCCAGGAGGAACTTGTTGCCATTGCTCCCTGTCCCTTAAGTCACCGTGTTCAGCCAGGCGGAGAGCGGACAGGGAATCCTCTGTGTTGTGCGTCCTATCTGCCTGTCAGGCCTGTCTTGGGGAAGGTGGGGTGTGATTCCTGTAGTCTCTTGCTGATATGATGTGCTGTTTGCCCGCCCTGGTCGCTCACGCTCCCCGTGGGTTTGTTTATAAGCAGGTAGGGCTTGGCCGTTGTTGCTCCTGGCCCCAGTCTCCTCAGCTGCTGTGGTGCGAGTTGTGGGCTCCTGGCAGCTCCCCTTGAGGTTCCCCCGGTTCAGGAAACCAGAGCTGCTCACCTCAGCATGTTATCTGGGCATCTGAAAATCAGACCCGTTGTGCTCCCCAGGAAATCAGGAAAGGTTAATTCATACTTAGCTGCGGTAACTCAGAGCACTATCTCTGTCTGCTGCCTCAGCCAGACACGGGGATGGCCAGAGTGAGCGAGGGTAGTTAGCTGGCAGTATTAATGACAGTTGCAACACAAAGACTGTAACTAAGTAAGAAGCCAAAGCCAAACAAGCTAATGGCCTAATTCAAGAATAGCCCAAGCATCCTTCATTCCTACTGACAAAACATGAAGGTGATTAGTACCTTAAAGGCTAATTAGCCCTTTGCAGGACCAGGCCTAAACATGAAGATCTACAGCAGAAAGCTGTTTTACTCTTTTTTTTTTTTTTTTTTCTTTGCTCACTGGGTGGGTGTTGCTTCAGTTGCTGTTTTGAAGGTCTTTGATTAGTTGTACTACTAAATACAACAAATACACCATGCAAATGCTTTTTCTGAGTGTAGCCACATTGTGTCTTTCTTTCAGAAATGAATAAATAAACCACAAATTGCATACTTAAAACTCTTCTGCTCCCTTACAGACGAGTTGACTAGTCAAGCACAATACTCAGTCACATCCAGGATTCCCTCCCACCCCGCAACTCAGAGCTGCATTCAGCAGTGCTTGCTGTACGCTGGACAGCAGAAAGCAGGCTGGCTTGATGCCTCTAAACATTTCTGCAATCCACTCTGCATTTCACACATTTGCTCTTGCTCAGTGCAGAATTCAGGTTTTAACGTGCTTTCTGCCAGAGCTGTCTGCTGCACTGGCTCATGCATATCTGAAGTGCGGAAGTCATCACTCGCTCGTGTCGGGCTCAGTTTCCATGGCAGACGTGGTGTGCCTGAAGGACACTTGCCTGCACACAAGCCTAGGGAGCTGCCCGGCTCCCTCCCCCTCTGCCAAGACCGGCACAGACGCTACTGACCTTTCCCAGGAGCTACAAGATGACCAGGAGAGTAGGCATCCTCCGAAGGGACAACAACACTCTACTCTGTTTTGCCCTTCTCTACTGCACAGACTCAGGATGGCTAATCCCACCAGTCCATGCATTTCACAGCATGGCTACGATTGACCTCGGGAGCAGCCCAGTGCCAGTCTGGCTCTGATACGGGATGGTTAGTCCGGTCCCAGGAAGAGGCAAGCACCCAGTGCCGGTCTGCGCCTTCTCCCAGCCTGGGTCTGTGGATGCTGAGGCTGCTCTGTGCTCTGCAAGGGGTCTGCTGAGGCTCCGCACCAGGCAAGGCTGGGCCCACTCTCACCTCACATTTCTCTTACAGCTTTGCATCAGACAAACCCTTTCTGAGCACACTGACTGAACTTTCTGCTTTTTCATTTTAGTAAGACTCTCATCCAGGCAAACAGATTACAATTAGCTATACAAACCAAATTGTCAAGAACTGAAACACTATATATTCACAGTTGAAAGCCTGTATCTGAACAGGATGTTTTATCTGCCCACTCTCGATTCGTTTTTGGTTGGAAATGCAATTTCACTTTCTTCCTCATCTAGAAGTACCATGACTGGGCAAATACCAGCGAGTAGGCTGTATTCAAAAGGCAGTGCAGTCTAGAGCTTATGAATAACAGAGACCCTTCTCCAATTCCAAACCATACAAAAAAGAACCATAAAAGGGACTTTCCATCTTTAAGAAACAACTGACAATTTAAAAGTGAATGTACAGCTTATTCACAAGGTGAGAAGGAAGGGAATCTTCCATTTGAATTTGCTTTACCTTGGAAATGGTTGAGGCAGCAAAGCGTTTTCGGTCATTACCTCTGTCTTAAGCCCTGTTTCATCTTAAAAATAAATTAAGGAGCCAGAAAGCAGGAAGAAGAAAAATGATAATTTTTTACTCCTTGAGGGACTGGGTTGTTCTCCCTCCTACCACCATGACTGTGACTGTTGGTTTGTTCATCCATCCATCCATCCATCCGTCCTGCAGCACAAGAGTTGAGGTTTCACAGAGTTTTTGTTCTCAGTCCTGCTCTGAGCTGGCATGGGAGAAAGCCGGCCTGAAGCGCTAGCGGCTGCTGTTCTTAATCGCTTCCTTTGCTGCAATGATCAGAGGAGTCAGGCTGGAGAGAGGCTTGGCTAATTTTAAAAATGGATGCTGCCCAAAGGAAGAAAAGAAATGCACCATTACTTTCCAAACTCAGGCTCAAGCAACATTCCTCTGGTTACCAGGAATACACAGAAATAGGACTGATAGGACCATCTGCACCTCCATCTTCATTCCCAGTGCCTTGCTGTCCCATAATCCTATTAATCATTTCTCAAGGTGTCTTCAGCTTGCTGGGATTTTTGCCTTGCTCTGGGAATGCTGCTTGCTGTCACAAGGTCTTGTTCCTTTCAGGAAAGTTAAAATACTTAGGTTCCTGTTTTCTAAAGACATGGGCTATTTTACTTGTCAGAAAAGATGAGGGGCATAAGCTACTCCCCAGGGAACTCCAATACTTCTAGGAAATGTTTATCCTACTAGTATTTCGGCCCATGTCTTTCTTGTTCTGAAGGCCACTGAGGTACAGGTTTCCAGCACCAAGACAAAAGCAGGGAGAGAAGTGACAGGGTGCTGATGGACTCACCTCTGGGCTGCAGTGAGAGCAGTGTCTACCACCCCATCCCCTGCCCCTCCCGTGCTGGCTGGCACCTTGACAGCAGGGACAGCCAAGTGTCACATGCTGCAACTCCCTATCTGCCACAAAACCTGGGAGCAAACCTGTAGAACTTCTCATCCATGTAACTGTAGCAGGCAGTAAATGGAGCCGTGACAAGTCCCACTCAGCTGTCCCTGTTTCGGTGGCAGAAACATCTAAAAGCAGGGCTCAGTGGCAGAACCCTCTAAGAGTGAGGTGGGATGGACAAGCTCTGATGCTCACAGTGCCAAATCTCTGACCATTTGGCTGTGACTGATTTCACTGGGTTCCTTCCAGGTCATATCTCTGTATACAGTAGTCACCAACACCGTTTCAAGCCTCTGTACCTGGTATCATTCCATTTCAGTTATTTTGCCACCGTGCAAAACTGAATATACTACCAAAATACAAAACAGGCCCACGAAAACTATCAGAGGGCTGGAATACCCCTGCAGTGAGGACAGGCTGAGAGAGTTGGGGTTGTTCAGCCTGGAGAACAGAAGGCTCCACAGAGACCTTACTGCAGCCTCTCAGTACTTGAAGGGGGCTTTGAAGAAAGGTGGGGACAGACTTTTTAGTAGGGCTTGTTATAATAGGAGACGGGCTGGTGGTTTTAAACTAGAAGCATGTAGATTCAGACTAGATCTAAGGAAGAAATTTTTTATGATAAGGGTGGTGAAACAACAGCACAAGTTGCCCAGAGAGGTTACAGATGCCCCCTCCCTGAAAACATTCAAAGCCAGGTTGGTCAGGGCTCTGAGCAACCTGATGTCATTGAAGATGTCCCTGCTCATTGCAGGGGAGTTGGACCAGATGACCTTTAAAGGTCCCTTCCAACCCAAACGATTCTATGATTCTAGCTTATTGTTTATTTGAAAAGCACCGAGTCTGGAGACTAACATGAGGGGATTCCATCCGATGCCTTCAGGTTTAGCTGATGACAAAGCTGTTAACACAGTACAGTTGTTTTACTTGCAGCCGCTTCACATTTTACCTGCAGAAGCTCCTTGGCAGACCCTCGCCTGTCCACGTCCATCTCCAGGCAGCAGTTCAGAAAGTCACGAAACACAGCGGACAGTCGCTCGGGATTCTGCAGCTCTGGTGTCCCATTCGTAGCTATCAGATACAGCGCCTAGAGAAAAAGGAAACACAAGACTCCACCTGTTTTGTTTATATTCGTAACTGCTTATATAGACCCCATTTATTATGGAAAAAAAGCCCTGGTGCAGCCACAGCTATTCCAACATCAAAATGATCTTTGCCTTGACAGCTGATTTCATTGGCTGACCTAGTTAGTATGAACTACATCAGCAAAAGCACGTTTTGCTTCTCCAAGTATTGACACTAGCTTTACATCCTATTTTAAAGAGTGAATTTAGTCTATCTATATTATTCCAAAGGATTATTACATAAAATCCATCTTCGCAGTGCTCACTGGTCTCTAAAGTGCAGCTCCCATAAAACTACAGTAAAAGTTTTTTGCTCTGTTCTTAATAAAAAAATGGTAACCAGATGAAAAAAAGTAAATCCATCATCTTATTCCTTGGATAAAGAAACAGAAACATTTGGAACCTCATTTTCAACACAGACATGTAAGTTGCATGCACAAATACATTACGAAGAAAATGCGTAATTGGGCAGATAGGAGCCACCTGCAACTATGTCTTTCAGCAGCCTCCAAATTCCAGATTGGCTTCACTTATGTGGTAAAATGAAAAATTTTTAATGGTCTAATCAGAAAAATTAGTAATTCCATCCCTATGGTAACTTCATGCTAATTCTGATACTAAAGTAACTACATTAATGATGTCCCCATCCCAGAAATTGCCAGGGAAGAAATGGGAGGTTTTGGCAGTTGGTCTATTGAAAGCTCAGGCTTGGTGACATGGAGAAAGTGGCTTGGACTATGAAAGAAATATGTTCACTAAGTATTTCAGAAAAAACAGACAAGAAGCAGAATATACTATGCTGCCTTTAAACCATAATCTTCATGTTTCACACAAGCTTCCCAGTGAGAAATGTCCATCTCTTAAAACCACTGTTTTAGATAAGTTTGGGGTTTTTTTAGGAAAGATAAGAGTATTACACTTGTTTCATGTTTTCAGGGTCATCTTCACAGACAGAAGAGCTGGAACAACTTAAAACCCAAAGCAAAGTGTTACCTGAGAATTGGGAGTATTTGTCTGTGTTAAGGGTTGAGTCCTCTGTGAATTCCCTTCCATGATGTGAATAAACATCTGGCTGCTCATCTGAATGCACAGTCAATCTTGTGCACACAGACCTGTCCAAACACCTGAAAATTCCAGCTTTTCTCCTCCTGCAAAACATCTAGTCTAAGCTAAGCTTAAGTTTCTTACGCAAAGCCAAGGATGCTCACTTCCGTGCAGCTGACAGTGCTCATGCAGCTTAGCAAGTCTTCCCAATATTTCTCAGGCCAAGGATTTATAACGTAATTTTGCAAAACACAGAGTAAGTGTTCACTTGTAACCAAGGTCTTAACATGCTGAGAAGCTAGAAAGATGAGTTCATTCTGCTTTTGCAAGATGTTATTCAGAAACATAAACATTTTGAACTATTCAAACTTAAACTTGCAGATGTCTAAAATATACAGTAGTAATAATAGAAATACGCCTAGGAGTCTTCCATAAAAATGTCTACCATGATAATAACAGCTCTGCACTATTGGCATTTAAATAGAATTGACTTTGTTATTATCCTCTTAAATACAGAGGAAAATTTCCAAGCCTAAAAAGGCAAATGAACTATCCTAGAGTAAAAAACAATAAAAGGAAGTTTCTTTACTTTTCCCACAATGTAAATGTCACAAAATCAATTATCCTGTCCATCTACAGCTGACCTCAGCCACAAGACACAGTGGTGAGCTGGAGTGCCTGTCCTCACTGTGTTTAAATTGTGCTACCTGAGGGATGTTACTTCTCCTGCGGTAAAGGAATACAGCACCCATGTTCGACCTTGGAGATTTTATTCCAGCTACATTCACCTGACTGTGAAACAGAGTGCCAGAACAAATGGAGCTCTTTTAGTCCCTTGTTTCTTCACAGAACATGAATCATGAGGAAAAGTCATCTTTAGCTAGGTACTGCACCTTCTAAATACTTCTACTACAACAGAAGAACGTCTATGGGAAGTTGAAGTACCTTCTTATCATGTATCTTTTGGTTTCCTATGATAGAGCCAGAAAAGAAAAACAAGTACAGTACAGAGGAAACGAGTGTTTGCAGTAGCTGCAAAGGGGCAATAAACTCATTAATTTGTTTAACATACCAAGAAACAAGAAAGGATTCGGCATACAATTACAGCTGCAGTCTTGAAAATGATATCCTGAAGTTATCCAGGCCACCCAGATACATGACAGAACAATATACAGATGATTTAGAAGCCTGAAACTGTAGAAGATCCACAGCATTTGGAAAATATGCTACAGTTTTGAGGAAAATTGATGTGCTGTGGTTAATAAATGAATAAGCAAACAGAAATGTTTTGGGTTTGGTTTGTTGGGGTTTTTTTTAAATTGAAACTGGGGAGGTCCAACTTGCATTTCAAAGGATATATATTGCACCAATGTTTGTCCCTCGGGCCCTAGGCATATGCCTGATGGAAGGAAATTGCAGTGAGAGAAAACAAGTACCATCAGAGAAATATCCAGGACACTCGTGGCTGGAAAACAGTTCACTCCTGTGAGTTCTGCATAGGCTGGAAAGCCTGGGATGCATTTTGTCTACATGTGGAAAACAACAAATGCATCTACATTAAGACTGCTGTTAATTCTATGATTAATGATCCTTTAATGCCCTTATAATTTATTTAGGTATTTAAATTAGTGTCCATAACTGAAGCTTCTGTATGCTTTCCATTATTAAGACAATCATTCATAAAAATAAAAGAGCATCCTTTAGCTTCCAGGTTTTGCAGAATTTCCTGAATGTGCTCCAAGTGTGACTATTAAACCCAACAACTGCTGTGTGCTATCAGCTAAAAAACTTAACTGTAAAAAGAGGTCTTTCTTATAAGCTCTCCTGTTTGGATGCAGCTGAGATCTCTCACTGAAGTCTCTGATTCCACATAAAGCAGCAGATGGATCCTGTCCCTGTTGGGGTTGATTTACCTTAATAAAACTAGCTGATAACTGGGGAACTTCAGGTGGTCCATCACAAGCTTTTTGCCGTTCCTAGCTCAGGGGCAACAACCTCTGAAAAAGAATCCAGGAAGCAAATACAGATGGTAGCAACTTCAGGTGCCTGATTTTAATCTACTGCAATTTTACTCAGACACCTGAAGATGTTTTGAAGCTCTAAGTGTTCAAGGTGATCTTAACTCCAGCAGGAGATGAGGCATGTATGGAGAAAAAGAGCATCTCAAATCATCTGGGTAAGGGCAGGAATGGCTGAATGTGATTTGGTCAGAGATAAGAAATCGAATTATCTTTTCAACAGCTGACCTGAGGCTTCTTGAGAAGCCCCAGTCAACAACTGAGGTTAAGGAAGCAGGGAATTTTCAGCATCCAGACCACAAATGCTAATTCTCTTCATCTGTTTTTGCTGCCTTATACAAGCCAAATGCATTTTTTTGCAAGGGTCTTCCATAGAAGCAAGTGGAATATGGGGTCCTCTCATTGCAGGAAACTGGCGCAAAACAGGAACCGTTTTTTCAAAAGGAGTGGAAGACTGAAGTTTATATAATTGCTGTATTCCTGTCCTAAGTAGCATGACTGGGGATATTTCCTGACCATTCTGTTATTTCTTCTTTCATTCTGCAATATGCAGCCTGGGTGCCACAGACCAGACAAAGTGCAGCCTTACTGCTATGAGAAAAGCTACAGGTTATGCTCTATTTTAATTCTAGACTTAACAAAGAATATGTATGTATACACATAAGTCAAAAATAATTTCCTCATACATTCTTGCATCCTATCAGGAATTAACTGTGCAGTATTTAACTTTGCTTCAGCTATCAGTCATGAGGTTTTATCTTGGTATACATTTCTCCACTATTACACACTCATTTGGCATAAGAACTGGTCACTTCATTTTAAGGAATTAGGATAATACTGAAAATTTCAAAACATTAAAAATACATTAGTATACCACAAGTACCTGTGCTAAAACATACTTTTAGAAATGTATTTGATAATAAATAATTATGGCATTACTATAACCAGTGACAATTCCTGAAAGGCTCAGGTAAGCAATCAGCACTGATCAGAGTTTGAAAACAGTTCTCTCTCTGCAGATACAGTTGAAATGTTTTTCATAAAAATTTGCCAATTAAAGAAACTTGCTGCTGAAAAATTCTTGTCATTCAGGAATACAGCTCAAAGACAGTTCAAAAACTACACGAGAAATTTCAAGCATCACTGAAAGCAGAAATGGCACATTTCTGAATGCTACATGTCACTTTTCTTTTGAGGTCCTCCCACTGATGTAACCAAAGCTACAGTATATGCTGATATGCTCCAGTGACCTTTTCAGAAGCAGGCCTTGGTGGAACAAGTTCAAGCTGATGTGACTGGGATTTTGTCTGATGGAAGACAAAGTATGTGACAGCGGTATCTGATTTTATTTGCATCTTACCCTGAGAGGATTTTCATTAAGGTAAGGAGGTTCTCCTTCCACCATTTCTATTGCCATGATCCCAAGTGACCAGATGTCCACTTTGGGGCCGTATGCTTTTCTTGTCACCACTTCTGGTGCCATCCAGTAAGGAGTCCCGACCATTGTGCTCCGTTTACTCTGCTCAGGGGTGATCTGAGCACAGAAGCCAAAATCAGCTGAGGAGAAAAGCAAGTACTGTTAGAGTCAGCTTGAATTATGAAAATAAGCAAAAGAAATCCCCACTAAATGCCTGAGAATGCCTTGTAGAATCCATCTTGAAAAGCGGCCATGCTCTGTTCACTCAGTGCTGTAGCCAAGGAAATACTGGTCACTTAAAAACCCCCTCAAGTTTCGTGCAGTGGCTTTTATTCACTTGAAGCTTTAGATTGTAACTCCCTTCCTCTGGAAGGGACATACATAAACCAATGCCACTCTTTACACCTTTTTCCTTTCTATACCTCTCTGTATGCTGGAATTGAGCTCTTAGCTTGCAGCAGTGGTCAGTGTACTACCACAGGTATCACTTTTGGGTAACTGGCAGTCAGTCAAACGCAGCCCCACACCACATCCTGGGAAAGCTGCGCCTGACCAAGAATACCTACTCAATTTGACAGATCCATCCATTCCGAGAAGAATATTGTCACTTTTGATGTCTCTGTGGATCACTTGGTTTGAATGAAGGAAATCCAGTGCTTGCAGGCACTGACAGGTAAAAAAGAAACACGAGGGTAAAAATTAATGACCTGATTTCATCACACAAGAAAGGAAGTGGGTCTAAAAGATTTAATTTCTCGATGAGTTGTAAGTAATGGCAGAATATTGTGCTGTCAAGAACAATACCTTGCTGCTTCAACACTATTAGAGTACTAACTTTCTAAATGAAGTCATATTAGTTTTTGGAAGAGAAATGTCAATGATTGTTATAGACTATCCCCTCAAAGCACATAGAGAATGACTGCTGCTGCAGTCCACATGACAAACTATTGTTTGCCAAAAAAGAAGTAGTCCCTTCCTTCGGTATGAAGTGGATTACTTTCGGGTGGGAGGTTGTATGACAAAGATTTTATTGTTAGGCTCTACAGCAGATTTGAAAATAGCATGTTAGTCATTTTTCAGAAGCAAACACCATTTTGGGTGGAATGATATCCTTTTAAGCTGAGGACTGTGATAAATTAATCTCTATTTTTCTTTGCTGTTACTTTAAAATTCTGCCACTAGCATGTTTGCTTTTACAGGCAAGGAATGCAGTACAGGCATGCTCCAGGCAAATGTTTAAAGAGGCAAAGTTCAGAATAGTAAAAAAAAAAAAAGAAAAGAGAGATAGTACAATAACAGTATATAAGAGTATAACAACAGAGTATAGTAAGTACCATCCTGTCCAAGTGAACGGAAGCACACGTGGGATCTCTTACCTCCCTACAGACAGCTGCTATCTGTCCTTCATCCATGCATGTCTCTGTAACAACATCAGTTAAAGAGCCTCCAGCCAAGTATTCCATGACCACCCAGAGTTCATCACCAACTAGGTAGCTGAAAAAAGAAAACAACGGCATTGAGATGAATGTGCACAGCTGAATTACTTTATGAAAAAGACTACAGCTGATTGTTTCCAGGTCATTTTTAAATTAAGACAGAATAAATGAAGAGACATTCCTTCTAGGCTATATAGTTCTTAGAATCTGTGCAGTCTAAATGAGAAAGGCACATAAGTGAAAAATTAAGACATCATAGATGGAAAGCAAGTGAAAAAAGCAGTTTAGTAACAGCAAAGATAAATCTCAAACCAGGACATATCACATCATCTGGTACATCATCTTAGCACATAAATTCCATTATTAACTCCAGGAACAAGGCAACACAACTTTCATAGTTGTCCATGGTCGGAGGGTGTGTACCACTGAGGACAGAAATTGGTCAACAGTTTGGAAAACCTTACATAAAATACATTCAGAAACAGGAAAAACAATTTTAAAACTGGCAAATTATGTGTTTCTGGAATCAAGAATCTCGTCTTCCCGGAATCCACGGCAATGGAAAATAGTGGGAATGGCCCAAGGGAAATAATTTCTATGATGGTTTATCAGCACTTATCATAAGACACAGAAGACATTAACAAATAAGAAAAAATCCAAACAAACATGGAGGTAGTGGATTTACAGGCTGTTGTTTTAGTAAAATATAGCTGATCTTGGTTTTTGAAAACAGTCTTCAAACTATATATGCCACAAAGATTAATGCTGACAAAATGCAATCCCCTCTCGTGCACTGCATATGAGTAGATAAATAATAAAGAGGTCAATTTTCTGCCAGTGACCAAAGGTTTTTTTAGATCTTTGGTTTGCAGTATGTAAACGAACATTCACATGAAAATACTAGAACTACTCACCTGTCTAAATAGTTAACAATATTGGGGTTCTTATTTTCCCTCATGACCAGAATTTCATTAATAATTAGTTCCTTTTTGGGCTGTTGTTGGAGATTCATTTGCTTTATGGCCACCTAAAATGACATTGAAAACCATTAACTTGAGTTGTCTGTTGCATGTGATCAAAATGAACATGGAGTGAGTGTTTTTGGAATGATGTAGCAGAGTTGTGCCAAACTGTCTTGTTATTAGATATAAGAGCTCAGTAACTTATATTACAACATCCTATTTCTCTGTTAGCTTGGGTGGTCGTTACAGGACACATGGCCATATACATTTTGCCTTGTAAAATCTGTAAAAATGGTCTTTAAGTTATCAACCACAAATCTCTAACAACACTCTCTGGACCTACATTCTTCTCAAATGGCCTTAGTTTATCACCACTATTATTATTCATGCACGCTTTGCAAGGAGGAAGTGATTTTGTTACTGTGAAAATATATAAAACCAGCTGGTAATACTTTAGCAATTATATGATTTTTGATCATTATTCCAGCAACTGCTGTTATTCTTGACTTGACTGCATAACTGAAACACACATGGACATTATGTATAAAATGCTGTACTGAAAAGATCATTAAGGTTAACAAAAAAAGTCCAATCCTAACACTTCCTAACTTCCTGAATTTTGATTTTGCAACTCTAAATAACATTCTTTAACACAGTTTAGATTTGCAGTTATTTAAAACGAATAATCCATTCTGTTGTATTTTATGGATACATCTCAGGTTACAAGCCAGGTTTAGGGCTTTTAGATCCCTTGCAGACCTCCACCTAAGAGCAGTTACATAGCGCAGCACTGCAGGTGGATGAGAAACTACCAGTAAGATTCAGATTTATTTGCTGACAGCCAGAAATGATAAATCAGTAATCTTAAACTGTAGCCCCAAAGAGCAAAGGGATTCTCTAAGGCACCACCTTGTCTGTTTATCAGTAATGTGATCGCTTTGGCTCTGATCGCTTTGTAGCCATCCTGCTGCTGCCTCATCCTGGCTCCACTGCCAAGTCCCATCTTCCCCCAGGAAGCCACAGTCTCCACTTAAGTTTTTCATCCTGGCCTCCTTGCCGAGCCTGCTTCTGCCAGCCCCGTCCCTCTGGGCTCAGCCCTGCTTCCTTAGCTGCCATCCAGCTCAGCTCTGACCAAGGACTCCTACAAATACATCTTCCCCAGCAGTCCCAGGACAGCCCTCCAACCCGACATGTACCTTGTGGGGAGATGCGGCCTGGTGGCTATTTGAAGTCTGCCTCTTGTTCCTGCCATATGCAATTTGGCCAGCCTCTCCCTCTGTCTAGTCCTGCTCTTGACACAGCATGAAAGAGAACACCCCTCCGCCCTCACTCCTGGTTTTCTACCTAGATTTTCAGGCAGAGTTTGTATATATTACATATTATGTTACAGCACTGGCGGATAAGGGAAAGCAACTGACATCATTGAACTGGGCTTGTGCAAAGCATTTGACGCTGTCCCGCACGACATCCTTGTCCCTAAATTGGAGAGACGTGGATTTGACAGATGGACCATTCAGTGGATGAGGAATTGGCTGGATGGTCATGCTCAGAGCCGAGGTCAACGGCTTGATGTCCAAGTGGGGAGCAGTGATGAGTGCTGTTCCTCAGGGGCTGGTGTTGGGACTGGTGCTGTTTAACATCCTTCTTGGCAACATGGACAGTGGGATCGAGGTACCCTCAGCAAGTTCACCAACGACACAACCTGTGTGGTGCGGTCACATGCTGGAGAGAAGGGATGGACCATCCAGAGAAGCTGTGGCTGCCCCCTCCCTGGCAGGGTTCAAGGCCAGGTTGGACAGGGCTTGGAGCTAGCCTGGGCTAGTGGAACTGGATGATCTGTAAGGTCCCTTCCAACCCAAACCATTCTATGGTTCTATGATATTCAAAACTCTGGCTTGGAAAAGGAAATTAATGTTAAGATGATACTTTAAATTGGCCACTACAAGGGCTGTCAGGGTTAACACCTCTTTCCTTCAATATTTGTTTCTCACTCTCCTGTCCCCCACGTCCCTGGCTGCAATAGGCTGTCACTGACAACGGTCCTCAATGTGGCTGTATTGCTTAGGAGAGAACTTTGCTCTTAGACATCTTTTCATTTGTCAATGTGTGTGTCAACCAGCTTTAGTATGACTATAACAGAAAATTGCATCCTAAACATGATCTCTCTTTAATTAGGTCTTGCATTATACTTTGAAGATGAAACACATGATAGAAAAAATGCTAAATAATATTACCGTCTGAACCTGTGATTAAAATAAATTGGGACTGAATGACAGCAGCCTCCATCAGCTAGTTGATGCACTGATGTATTTAATAATTAAAGACAGAGCTAGTGTGTCCTTCTCTGAAAGATACCGCTCCTCTCCCTGCATTCTTTCTGGTAGTTAACAAGGACAAAGTCTGTCTGAAATCAGGCAATCTAATGAAGCTATTTATTCCTCACAGCAATAGGGGAATCTGTGACCCCCCCGTGACCTCTCCTGAGGCCTCTCATTATGACAGATCTCTAGGTTTTACAATTTGTATTGCTAACTGATCTATGGCCAGGTCCACAGGCAGATTTTATACAGCAAATGTAGAGAGTGAAATTGTATATATAGACCAACATTCTCTGTAATAACACAACTTCATGCACACTGGGGAACAGAGATATAACAACTTCTAAACCAATACATTTACACTGTCAATAAAAACTATACAGTTTTTAACAGGCCCAAAAGCTTGCTGGGACTTCTTTACAGGTTTCTCTCAATTAAAATACACATTCAGGGATGATGTAACATGCCACCAGGCTGGGACCAAAAATACTGTGGAGAGCACTGACCTGTTCTGAAGACAGTAAGTAAAAAAATAATTACAATTGGCCTTATCAGTCCAAGCAGAGAGGACCAGAGCTCTTGTTGATTCCAGGGGGACCAGGACCTGCCTCCAAGGAATTTGCAGGCACCTTTCCAGGCATTAATCAACATCTCAGTGTAATGGTTGCTAGAAAGTGGATGGCCACCCTAAGTGTCCAGTTACTGAGGCACAGAACCACGTTGCCCTTGAAGAGCTTTCACTGAAAAGTTGAAGACAGCAGATGACATATTTTGCCAGCTGACATTAGTCTGTGCTTCAGAGGAAGAGCCTTTGCAGTAAAGATCTACCCGTGTCCCGGAAACCCCATCCACAGTTCACACCAGCGGGGAAAGCACTGAATACCTGCAAAATCTGCTGGGACTGTTGACACTTACCTCTTGTCCTGTGGCGATGTCGATTGCTGTATAAACAGTTCCCGATGCCCTAGAAACAAAACAGCAGCAAAGAAATGAGAAGCAGTTTAGTCCCTATGAGTGAAAGCAAGCCCAAATAGAAGATCTCTGCTGACTGTAGTGTTTATAAAACACCTTTGTTCACCCACTCCTTCAGCCAGCAGCCCTCTGCCATGCAGGGTATCCAAGAGAAAACTTATGTCCAACATGAAGAAAAAGAGCTGGTTCAAATCTCAAATATACATACTAAATTATTTTAGTTAAAACTTACAGGTGGAAGTCTTTACAAAAACTGGAAAATAATACATTTAATTATTTTCCCATTTTCTCTGGTTTTGCTTCATTGTGTCCCTGACACCCCACCCCATCCCCCCTCTTTTTGTTTTTGTGTGTAGGTTTTTTTTTTCCCCAAGGAATGTAACATAGTCTAGTTGTGCCTTCTCAGACCTCTTACTTGAATCTATCTGCAAAATTCAGGCAACACCATGCAATCATTCTGAGAACCCTGGATACATGTGACAGCCATCTGAGGAAAACTGAGCATGCAAGGAAACTTTTCTCCAGCCATCCTGAGAGGTCACAGCTAGAGCAAGTTAAGGCATTTATTGTTTCACACACAAACGGAGAACTACTCAAAACAGAGGATCCTTAGACAGCTTCTTTGTGTGCCAGCAGCTGCTTCTGTTAGGTGCACCAGACACATGAAGGACTCTTCATGGTGTCTATGTTTTGCTTCTGTGGCAGACATCAGTTGTGTTGTAGAGCCACCAGAAATAAATGGCATGCTCACCTGCAGACTAGACAGTGTGGGGTTTTGTTTGCCATCTGCCTCTCATTAAAAGAGGTTCTTCCCCTGTAATGATGTGAAGGGCCAGAAAAGGCCACTATCAGAGGAAATCCTTTGGGTTTAAAAGCAACTGTGGCCTTGTAAACCCTAATGGGGCTTCCTTCTGAGCTAAACCACAGGTTTACGCTGCCATCATTTAAGAAGCCCATGGAATGGGAATTCTGAGAAGTGGGAACACGCATCCGGCAAGTGTCCCATTGACTAAAAATGCCAGAACCAGTTTGCTCATTTTTACATGATCCCCTGGCCTGCTTGTTTACCTGCAGGCTGAAATATTTCTGACACATTTTAATTCAACAGTCACCAGAGACTGTATGTCTGTGTTGAGAACAATGTTCTCATTGGGCACGCTATGTATTCTTTTAATATAAATGCAAATGCATTTTCCTATGACTAATTGTCAAGATTAGTCCAATTTGTTTTCATAAAAAGCCAACACCATTTATTCAGACTTGCTAACATTGTGCTGTATCTCCTGAGCAAAGTCCTGTCAGGGTTTATTTAAAAACAGCTATTTAAATTAGGATGCTTTTGGTATGCTCCAGGCCATCTGTGAGGAGTTTAGATAAAGGTGAGTAATTTAAGTAAAGCTGTGAATTAATTGCAAGGGCTCTACGATTCTGCATTATGAACTTTTACTTCTAAGCATTTATAATTTCTGATCTGTATCTAACTTTTAAACGCCTCTGTAATATCTTGTTTTTAATGCAGTTAGGCAAGTACCAGGACCCACAATTAGATCTGTGTCATTGTGATGCAGTGCAGTACAAGTTAAAAAAACCAACCTCAACCCAGGCTGCTCATGATTCCATACTAATTTGTCTTCATAGCAAGAGCTAACACTGCTTGAACAAACACAGCCTTTTTATCAAGAACTAGTTAAGTAAGTTTCCTTCAGTGTCAGCAGCATTTTCCTTCCTCAACTGGAGAGAGATGACAAACCAGAGACTCAGCACTGAAGCTGACCTATTCTTCAGCACGGGCCTGCTGACTACCGTTCACTGCAGAGTGACTGTAAAACCATCACACTGTTTATTAACTTACCAGCTGCATGAAGCCATGAAGTGCTATGTCCTGGTCAAGCTGCTTTTCCTTACATAAGTAGCTCTCTAACTGCAGTTCTCCAAGCAGCCACATTTACTGCCTTGTGGTGCTCTCATTAGCAGCCACTAAAAAACTACTTGCTTCCCACACTACAAGTGCCTCTGGCATAACTGTACCCAACTCGTTGCAAAGGTGGGCAGCTCAGGAACTGGCACCTACATCAACTAAGCACATCAGCACCATCCGAGGCAGTGACATCTCAGCCCAGCCCTGCTGCAGACAGACACGCTAACCCCAGCCATGCAGCAGTACAGTTCCTCCTGATCATCCTGTTTGATTACCTTTGTGATGATTTTTTTCTTTAGGATCTTTCCCCATCACTGTAAATTGACCTGTGGCATTAGTCGTGAGCTGGTTACGCAGCACACTCACTCCTCTGTAAGAAGGGCATGCAATCTTCAGGTTGTACTAAAAGCTGGAGGAAATCAATTTAGATACCCTTTTAGGCCAGATATTAGCCACTTGTCTTTCCACCAGTTGTTGAAGCACCTTTGTACAAGCTCACTCCTAGGATAGGACTGTCAAAATAAAAGATTGTGAGGGTGATGGTCATATTCTCACGGTGACAGCAATAATCTGCTTCACACGCATGTTTATTCTCACTTCTTCAGTTCACGCTTATCTTTTGAGAGACTGGCGCAGCTCTAAGAGTCCACCGATGTTTTACAAATGACAGTAAGGACCAAAGCTTCAGGTATAAAGCGAGCTGGAATCTGAGAAAGGGTGTTTATACAATGAATGGAGCAGAAACACCTCCCCACAAGTGCTCTACCAAACAAGATATACCTATCATAAAGCGTGCCAGAGAAAAAGCATGAGTGTGTCTGGCTTTCTGTAGTATATATCAGTTCCAGGTCAGCAACACACTACTATGAGTTCAAACCTCACAAACACTTAAGGCAGAAAAGTATCTCTGATGTCAGTAAACAGTTTCTGTCACACACTGACAGCAGTGTGATCCTTGTGTTACACAAATGGCGCTAGCTCTCCTGGAATTACAATACAGCCAAGAAAACTTTGACAGAACAGGAAGCCTGCCCATAATTAAAATGCAAGTCAGATATCTAATTTTTATGTAATTTATTTTTTTATTGCCTCCTCACATAGGAAATATTTCAAGTCAATCCTATTTACAGTAAGCAAAGTTGTGTTTCAGAAGAGAATAGCTTGGTTGATTATTTTCAGTAAACTCCCAAAACCTGCAGGATCCACAAGTGGTCTGTCATTAGGCAAATGATGCATTTTCTCATCAAGTACTTTGTGCATCAACACTGTGTTTATTACTGAATTTTTGTTTTTTGTTACCTCTGCTAGAAAAGAGAGCTTATTTTTTAATCTCTGGTTTCAGTTTCTAAACTATGTGGTTATACTCCTGATCACTGAGTATTTTTTTAAGCAAACTATTTGAAAGAAATGTTATTGAGAACTGTTATTTATCTGACAACTATCAGGTGGTAAGTTGCTCTTTTTGGCAATAAAGGTTTTTTGCCTTTCTTTAGCATGGCCATATTATTTTGAGACATACAAAACTGATTTCTCCTAGGAAAATAAGCCAATAGGTGCCACACACTTGAGGGACGGTAGATCTTCCAGGTCTTGCTCCTTGCTGCAGACAAGACATTGCCAGCATTAATTTGTCTTTGACAATGCCTTCTGACCACAGTTACAAATTCTGATCAGTACTGAGAGACAGAAGAATCTAAACCCAGAGTCTGAACATGTTTGGAGCTTGCCTCACTTCACACGATATTCCAGCAGCAAACTACCTGGCCCATGTATAAGTAACTGTGATTTGACTTACCCTTGGCCAATTTTTTCAAATCGAGTGTATTTCTTCTTAGGATCTCCCACACTCACAATGCTCCCTGAAAGAAACAAAATAAAGGTGCTAACTTAAAAATGGAGATACTACCTTCCAGCAGATCAGAAATGCAGCCCCACTGTCTGGGGTTGTGAGCTGTCTGTCATCAGTTGGGTAACAACAACAATACAGACAGCTCTGTAGCACAGATGGCCTCTATGAAGACTGATTTCCTACAGTCCTTTAGAGAGTTACCTTGACAGGAAACTAAGAACATGCAGAAACATTCAGAGACAGATGTCTGAAAAGAACAAGTACCAATGCAAGTATTTGTTGTCTATAAACATCAATGAAAGCTGAAAGAACAGAGCTTTTATTTTCTTAGGAATACATACTCTGTGTGATTCAACAGAAGGTTTAATACTTCTGAAGATTAAAAGCACCTTGGGTTCTGGAATCAATTTTTATGAACAGGTGCCATTTTCTGAACAGGAAGAATATTGCAAAGTGTTTCCAGGAGGGGATCTTCTCAGCCTTACAGCAGTTTGCCAAAAGAATGCCTTTATGTTTTTAAAGAAGAGCATCTCATGTTATAACCAATAATTATGGGGCTTTAAGAACTATGACTCTCAATTTATCACCAGGCCAAGTTCCAAAGACGACCTCGCTTGTGTCATTTTAAGAATTAAACTGCTTGTCTTCAACCTGACTTGGATCAGCAACTAGTATTTGACTTGCACTCTCAACACTGCACACATGCTTATCTTCAGAACTAAGCACAGCCGTGATGGATAACAAGAACAGCAATGCTCCTCAGGTGCTAGTGTTACACAGACAGCTGCACAATTGAGATGCTGATAATTTCATGAGCGCAGGTGATGCGATTTAGAAGCCAGGCCAGACGGGGTGCTGCCGCCTCCCGGCAGCTCTGCGCTGCAGCAGCGGGAAGGCAGGGCCAGCCTGTCCGGCACCGGGCAGTCTGGGTTCAGCTGCCGTTGTGGAGCTCACGTGCCACTGAAAGCTAAAATTAAAGCATGTACTGCTTGACAGCACGTTGCCCACTCAGAGGTTTAGGCACTCTAAACGGAAAGAAGAGAAGGCAGTAATTAGGATACTGTGTTTGTGTCAAATGAAAGAGCCAAAATCTGATAAACTAAACCAAAATAATTAAAAAAAAATAATTGTTTTTTCTGGTCCAGTAGTTTCCTAGATAAAACACAAACAATGAAGCCTAAGGTGATGGCTCAATGCAAATGACTTCTAAAGACTTAACTTGTAACATACATCACTGAAATACTTTAAGAGGATTAGTTTAAGAGGAAAGACTTCCAATGTTTTGCAGCATATTTTGTTTGATCTAGCAATATTTCTGTGTTACAAATACACATACTTATTTGTTCACCTGTGCATCCAAAATAGAACTAGGTGATGCATCATTCACTGTAAGCAGTAACATCTCTCTTCCCTGGCCAGGCCATTTCTGTTGAGCAGAGGGGCTTTAACATCCAAATGGGTATCTGACTGGATGCCTAGCCAGGAATCCTGCCTGCCAGCACCGCAAGAACACGGGGCATCAACACCATCTGGTACATTCACTGCTAAAACAATTTTGCTGGCCTTGGCAAGGTTGCTAATGGGAGCTGCAGGAGAAGAGGTTTCCTTTGTCCCATGGTACTCGATCCCCTCGCCCAGAACTCCAGAAACGTCAGCTAGTGCCCACTGCTGAAACACGTAACATAAGATGAAGCTTTCATTCTGCCTCTCTATAGTGGGTCTCCACTGCAAAATAACTCTTTGGTCAGGAAGAATATGACTGGAGGACTGTAGGACTCCCTTTTAACTGACTGGAAGAAGGGATGTGAGATGAGAAAGCATACCCTCCTGCTCACACTGCTGAGCTTAACCATGCCCCAGACAGAGATCCTCCTGGGACTCTGTACTACTAAACAAACACTGCCCTAATCCTGTGCTGGGCTGGACAACAGGAAAAACACTGTTGCCGGTGTCTGGCTAGGTGCTATTTTCAGCTAGTTAACGGAACTGTGTATCTATCAGAACAGATACCAGAAGTTCATGGAAGTTCACGTTAGAAAAGACTAAAGAAGACAACAGCAAAACAAATATTTTGAAAGAGAATTTTCCAAATTTGCCATTGATTTTGCAGTTCAGATTTCTGGAGTTTTTCCTCAATGCTGGAGTAGCTGCTTTCACAGTTAGTTGTTTGTGGCTGGCTTCCTGTGCTTAAGACAATGCACATCAAATATGACAGCACTAAGATCAACAGAGTGATTGGTACACGGCTCCAGTTCAGAGAATCACTCCCTACACTGGACAAAAGATACACATATCAGCTATTTTGATTTCTTTAAGCACTTTCTTTTACCAATTCTTAAATTAAGTGGATAAAGAAGCAGAATTGGGCCACTTTGTGTTTTATAATTACAGTGGAACATATTCATGATTTCATTACAGACAGAATTTTGTTTGATCTTATCTCAATATTACAGGCTTTACTCCCTAGTAAAACTTGTAATGAAAATGGCTCTAAAATAACCCAAGCTATTTCAAGCAGAAAATAATTATGAAAGCAATTTAAGATAAAAGAGCAGGGGACATCTTCCTAAAAGTAGCATAAAATCAATTGTGGGGGAAGTAGGCAAGGTGGAGAAATCATATGAGTTAAAAGAAAACAGAAGAAAACAACCACCACACATGCTTAAATCCAATTAGCTCAGGACTATAACAAAAAAGCATCACCCCCATTTTCAGACAGCTCCATGAAAGCACAAAAAGATTTTCATTGTCCACATCACAATTTGCCCAAGGCAGACCTTCAGACCTTGCTCACTTGGTATCAAATTCTTAAAGAAAAAGCAGGAAAGCACATTTCAAAGATACAACCCACAATAACTTAAGGGCTCAGTCCTAATCTGGCATACACAGAAGCCTGAATAAATGATATTGCATACTTACATCCACATACACAGTGTACTTGCAGATCTCATGCTGGAAGCCTGCGTCAAACATTTAGTCTCAGTTGAAGAAGCTGTCATTCCTCCCTTTACCCTGGCAAGGTAACTATCTGCTCTGGAATTTATTTCATTGTGCCCTCAGCTAAAGCTGTTGAACTTAGCCCTTGGATACTCCCTAATGGCATTGAGATTGAGTTTATAGTCCTGTCAACCTGCTAAGGGTGCAGAAAACTCTACACAAGCAGCTGAAATCTCATAGCTAAGGAAGACTTCAGTGTCTGCAGTCACACCAGCCATCAGCGGCAGGGCAGCTACAACAAAAATGCTGGTATAGCACCAGAACAAGCATGGATACCACTGTGAAGAAGCCAGAGCCAGACTGCATCCATTAAAGAGAGAACATTATTGGCTTTGAGATCAAACACAAGGAGGTGTAGATCAATCCACGTTTTGCCCTAACAGTTAATGGTAGATACAGTGTAAATTGGGCTATGTTATGAACCCAGCCATTTATTATCTGAGAACATAGCATTGGCAGCTATTACGTGCAAGAAGCAGATTAAACTGGTTCTACTGCAGATTCACAAAGGGCTTGATATGCTTTCCTAGAGTATGATCGGCACAGGGGTCTGGGGGCAATGGTTATGATTCTAATAGTATTAACTGGCTGGGAATTAGCTATGACAAAGTGCTATTTATCTGAAGAATATAGAGTGGATGTGTTGGAGGCTGGCTCCTAAGAAATGCTTACAGTGCAGTTTTACCTGATCATGCCACATAGATGTGTCTCTTTGATACATCTTTATAAGCATAAAGCTAAGAAATAAAATAAAGATTGTTAGAAAAGTATTTTTTCTTCTTTTGAGGCACACTAAAAACACCTCTTCATCTCTATCCATGGTGTGAACTGATGTTCTTTCAAAGGAGTTATCTCTGACAAAAATGTAAAATTCTTATAAAAATGAACAATGATGTATTAGTAGAAGCAGTAGTAGTAACAACAATCATAGAAGTGACACCACTAGAATATCTGCGGCAGAAGAGCTTCTTGAGGCTGAAGGAATCAGTTTAGTGCTGTAGTTGTCTACTGATAAAAAAAACACCTGATAATAAAAAACCCAAACCAAACAAGAAAAAAAAAAAACCAAACCCAACAGATTTCTGTGAAGTGTTTTGGCTTCAATGACTGGTAAGAAGTCAGGAGTCTAAAGAGAATTTAGGAACCCAAACATTCTGTTCAAATTTGGCCATTAGCTCGCAGGAGTTCACTAGGTCACGGCCTTCTGCTCAACCCGAAATAATGTCTGCTTTTCCCTTTAGTGGAAAAGGAGACTCAGGCAAATCCAACCCAGTCACAGCTGCCTTCAGAGGCAGAATGAATACCCAGAGTACTCTCTTGCTCCCTCTAAGCACAATAACAGTTTGTGTAGGGAGTAGTAAGTGATGCTATGCTGAGGATGAACATTTGGTACATATAATCCTGAGACATGTATACAGTACACTGCTTTATCAGACAAGAAATACAGAATACATACTCAGTTTCTCTAGGATCTCCTCATCTGTCATCTTGGATTTTTTTCGCTGCCGGTCTGTGTTTCTGTACAAAGTGTTTGTGTTTGAGTTTTCAGGTTGGGGAGTGGTGGCTTCTTTAGCTGGTGCTGGTGCAGCGGCAGGTTCAATTACAGAGCGTGTGTAGATCTGTGACAAGAAATTATTTTGTGTCAGAAAGATGGCTTGCAGAGACACCCCTGAGATCATATTTCAAATGCAAACCCTTAGGAAGCTACTGTCTGCTACACCCAAAGCTCTTAAAGTGTTTATTTTTGCTGTCCACTTCTCAAACTGAACAGACAAAAATGAAAGGCTAGTTTTACACAAGTTCATGGCCAATTTAATTTCCAATTTTCATTGATTTTCTGAAAGATGACTGAAACAATGAATTTCCTGTGTTGCAAGGATACAGAACTAGATCTGTCCAGGGCCCCAGAGCCTTGTTCCTTGATGCTCATGTGTTTTCATGGGTAACAGATTGACTCTTTAGTTGGTATGTGTCTGAATAGAAGCAGGGAGCATTTCCCTTTTCTGATTATAACTGCCGAACTGACTTCTCATCAGTTATTTCAAGCTTTAGGGGGTGGCCTTTAGGAGCTGTGTTCCAGTCCTTCAGAGACCTACCTTCTCTTTACAATGCATAGCTGCACAGGATTCTTTTTACCAAACTTCAATCATGTCAAAGTTAAGGGTGTAGTCTAAGCTGTTCAGTTAGCTACTAATACAGTCTGTGGAGAGGGACAGGTACCTCCAGGGGACACCTTCTCAATGTATCATGCAAGGGTGTGAACTGCATCTGATGACCACTCTCCCCAATGATGACAGAGAGCCTACACAGATACTTTGGACAAAGCTGCTCACTTTTACACCAGTAGCATTAAAAGATACAATCTGATACTGAGATATCATAGGAATCAGAATCACAAGAATCGTAACTAAATGTGAAAGTTCAAAACATATTTTCCTGGTGTCAGTTGCTTGGGTGAAGCACTATGTCATGTTAGGACTCCAGCCCCCAGAGTCTTCATCCATGAATGGCAAGTGCTGTCTGATCAGAAAGATGCAGCTCTGAATTATACAAATACAGTCCTAACCAAAGCTGGGACTTACTGATTTTGTGTGTTCAGGCCGTGGTGCAATAACAGGTGGAGGTTCATTGTCATCTTCCTCTTCTTCATCATCTTCATCCTCTTCTTCAGAAACAGAGGGAGCTAGTGGGGGTTCTGATGCTGTTTTTGTGCTCTGTGGACAGACAGCATTGTGACAGTCACCATTTTGGCACTTCGTAAGTTTGATAATTACACACAGCTTTAGTCTGCTTAGACATCAGAAACCAATCTAGATGTGCCTACAGTCCTACAGGCCTCAGTTCTAAGTTACACATGACACAATACAATTTAAAGGTTACAAATTATCATGCTGTTTTGTTAATTTGTCTTGGTGTTTTTAATTTTTGCTAAAAAACTCTAAATCACTCCTGTGCTTAGTCAAAGTCTAATTTTACAAAATGTAGTACTTGAATATATCACGAGAAATCACATCTACTTGCTGGCTAATTACTTTGGCATTGTGTCTACAGAAATGGTAACAGTTAATTAAGCTAACAGGTGTCTACTGGCTAAGTTAATTAACACACTTCAAAGCGCAAAGCCTCCTTCACCATCTTGCTGGGAGTTTGGTTATGGAGAGAAAAGCTCTTTGTTTCCTTACTGCTTTACCAGTGGGGTAATCATATTGCCTGTTTTCACAGTGCTGTATTTCCCCATTTAGTAGTTATCTTTTCAGCACCATCCTCTCCTTTACCTAATCATAGGTTAACATGCTGATTTTCCACAGTTTGCCCGTTTCTTACCACAGCAGTAACCCAGAGTGAATGCAGCCCTCTCAGCAGCGAGGTGCATCCCACCAACCCGCCTGGGGCTGCCAGGCAGGCACCTTGACTGCTCACCCAGGCTCACGCTACAGGCAGTGGAGAATAAAAGCCACTGACAAGGTGCACTTGACCTTCAGACAGCCTCCAAATACGGGGCAGGCAAGGGAAGTCTGGCTGATCAGTTGTCTACATGTAAACTGAAGCCTACAGTGCAGATATTTACAGTTAGGTGAGTTAAAATCCCCCCACCAGTCCCAGCTGCTACTCAGAGGCAGGGGGTTATATCATGTTGTCACAAATTTGCTGGTGAAACAAAATACTGAGAAGGTGCCTTGTTAACTGCTTTAAAGCTGGCTACAACAGACTACATGGAGAACTGAAGCAAATAAAAGGTATTATTCTACATATTAACATCTCACTTGCATCATCTTTAAAATGTCATCAATTTGGTCCAGTATAAATACCAGGAAGAGACAGCCCACAGGGAACAGGGAGACCTAATCTTCATGTCTGTGTTTATCTGAATAGATAACTGTGTCACTGCCTTAAGTCACCTGTACTTGAATACACTGTCATACAGATGCACCCCCACAGAGTATTCTGAGACTCAGTCCCATTACCCAACTTTTAAAGGTAAATGGTGAAACAGGCTACCAATCTGGCCGAAGTAGGGAGTAATACATCAGACAGTAAACACCAGTTTAAGGGCCTATTCTGGCAAGCAAGGAGTGCCCTAATGGGAAGGTGAATGTTACTCGGTCATACATTAGCGTATAGCTTCTTACGCATTGTTAGCACTTTGCTTACATGGGGATAGAAGATGATTAAGGGAAATAAAAAGAAGGGAATAATCACATTTCTGTTATATCAAGTTCCTATTTTTGTTATATCAAGTAACTATTTTTTCCACTGGGCTCCATGCTTGGTCTGACAGCACTAAATTGTGCAGCTAGGACATATACAATGTCATATTATTTAATGCCAGACTCTCATTAAGGAGTGAAATGAAATTAAAGTAATTCCAATGACTGTTCAATCCTGTCAGAGAGTTGTTTTCCCTGTACTGTAACATTCAACCAGCATCCTCTGAGTCGGTAACTTTTGAAAGCTGACATCTTGATTGTCTCACTACTGTCTATGCCTGCTAGAACAAAATACCACAGCATGTACCGGTGTGTCCATACCCACTGGAAAAGCTATTGGGAAGGCTTACTATGCTCTAGTGAACCCCAAACTTCCTTTTAAAAGTTTGGTTTATTAAATGAAAGTGGCATCGATTGAAAAGCTGAAGTGTGAATATTCAAAGATTATTTTCATTTCATTATACACACTCTCTGCTGTGTAATCACAAGCCTAAAATTAAGTTGCTTAACACTTGAAAATAAAGGCCAAATCCCCGTTCAGTCATTTGCTATTTAATGCACTAACATTAACACTAATAAATCTGGTCAATATTAATGTGAATGTCATGACTACATCTCTGGGATTGCTATGGCAATCCAGTATTAATTAGAGTGGATGATTATTTAAAACTTTCTTTCAATGGTTCCAGTGAGTTACGTATCAATTATAACCTTATTTATATTCAGCTACATATCCAGCTGTACTAAGGATAAATCATAAAATTTAATAGAAATGGATTCTAAGTTGTTAAAACTAAATTAAAATAGACTAATTAGACAGTACTGCATATTGTTGCAAATTATATATTCCACCATGGCTAAGAACAGCAAGCAATCTTCTGTCTGCAAAACCAGACTTTCATCTGTTTAAAAGTTCTTAAACAGAAAATGAGAAAACAGCCAGTGATCCCTCTTCTGCTGCTGCAGAGACACTAAAATGTACTTTCTTTCAGCCTACAAGGCTGGCACTCTATCACAAAAGGCAAAGCTCACAGCTTGTTCCACAATTCTTAAATGCTATGAAAGTAAAAAGGTTACTTTCACACTCACCGAAGGATGGGCTTCTATGTATCCATGGGCGCTTTTATCTGCAATGTGCAAGGGAAAATGAACCACATGCTGTTAAAAATCTGCCCGTTGTGGGGAATCCCACAGAACAAGTAAATCCAAATAGATAGCATTTTTCTTTCACAACATCCCTCCGGTAGCAATAGTCATTTCACGTAGCAAGCAAGATAACAGGACAATATACTTGGTTATTCTTTTTTCTACGGTTTCTTGTGCCTATTTTTTGCCCTGTTTTGCTAGTAAATAAAATAAACTCGCTCAAGAAAATGCAAATTGTCCTTTAACAGCCAATGCTTCTGTTCCACCCAAGAGCTAAAGCAGATTTTTTTTTTTTTTTTTAAAATAATTACATGCATTGATTCTTTTTAGCTTGTTGAAAATGTTTCCCCATAAAACCTTCCCCAAAATCCCCCTTAGCCATGGCAGTTCTATGCTGACATAGCACAGTAACAGCTCCTGAGTTCAGGAGCATATACTAACTGTTTTGAATTTTGCATTTCATCACAAAAGTAACTGCTATTTTAGCAAACCTTAAGTGTCAAGTTAGTCAAATCTTTTAATTATGGAATTTAGAAAAAAAGATGCTTTCCCGCAAAAGAAGAGAATTGTTAGTAAATTCTGGAGATAACTGCACAGTTTTCAGAAGAACTACTGAGAAGCTCTCCAATTCTGCATTTTGGAAGTTGTATTGGTTGAACCAGCAAACTGAGGAAATCAGACTCCACTGCCACAGACTATCATGTAGAGAACTGAACCACTGCAGGTTAAATTACAGATGCTGTCCACACGCTGTTGGATAGAGATGCCTCTTTATTAGCGGAAACTGTTGACATGAGCTTTACCAAACTAATGGTATCTTAATGGTATTTTTGTCTAAAAATCAACTCAGTTATTAAGGAATAGCCAAAGAATACAAGCCAGATATGCTGCACCTAGTAAAAACCTCTGCTTACTTTCTAGATGTGTCACCAGACAGTTTGTCTAGCAAAAAAAAAAAAAAAAAAAAAAAGGGCAAATTAAAAAAAAAAGCAAACTGCAGCACAGACTTGCACTCTCATTTTTGCAATGCTACACTACAATTTTGCATAATCTACACAACCCAGGGAAAAAAAATGACACCCCCATCACATTTGCAGGTTTTTGCATAGTAATGGCTAAATCAGAAGGATCCTCCGGGAATGAGCATGCTACGGAGACTGCTCTGGATATGGACACCTTCCTTCTCATCCTCTGTGGCAATATTCCTTTTATATCACAATAGCAGTTGTTCCACGTTTGCTTATGAATGCAACCTAATCTTCTCCTCAGCTAACACAAAAAAATAATTGAAAATTCTCCTCTATGACAAAGTATCACAAAAAATCCTCATAGTCTATAACCTATTGCTCCAAGGATTCAAGAGTAACTCATAAAATGCACAAAACAGGTATACCCCATACCCCAATCTGAATGCTATGAATGAACAAGGATGTGAACAAACAAAAGTAAACATAACTTTTGGCCACTAATGCTTCTGACTAAAAATGGTAACGATTGTTCCATCTAGTATCATATTTAGTTCTAAAAACAAGTGACAAAGAAAAGTCACAGTTTCAGTAATATTTAGGGGACAAAAGGAGAAATACAATCCGTTTCAGGAGTGTTCCACAAAGTGGATTTTTTTAAGGTTATTTCTTGACCACTTGAAAGTTGAACGTCAGTCTCATTTTGGGGCCTGACATTCCCTTTTTCGCAGTGAGGTGTCAACTTACCTCCTGACGTAAAGCTCATATATTTCTGGTTGTTAACTGTTTCTTTGGAATCATAAAATTTGAGAACATCTAGAACAGCTTGTGGGTTCTTCTTCTGCTCCAGTTTTGTTATGTTCGAGGTCTGTAGTAGCCTGGCCCACTGCTCTGGAATGCCCTGTAGATGTCAAGTGGAAAGAATGTGGATTTAGAATGTTTAACATACGCAGCTTCATAGATCTTTACCAAGATCCCATGCTACCTGTAAGATTACTTTCAGAAATTTTGATTGATACCTTACAATTAAAATTAGTAGCTTATACATTAGATGCAATCATTCTCTTCTCTATCAAAATATAGAGCTAAAACCAGGATCCAACTTTAAAAAGAAAAGAAAGTTATGACTGTGATAGGAAAAAAAGTGCATGAAACTCATCTTTAAATCAGCTCTGTTCTTCCATGGAATAATGATTTAAGGCTTAGCTTGTTTTCCTGGTGAGTCAGTGCAGACATAACAAGACTATTCTATATTTGTGGACAACACAGTGTATTTTAGGAGCTTTACACTGGATTTTTAATGCTTAATAATGCAAACACATTTTGCTGAAATGATCACTGCTGTCTGATTAAAAGGTAAACCCCACCCTGTTACAATTAATTTTCAGCGTACCAGAGAATATTGTGGGGTTAAGAATGTATTTAAATTCTCAAAATCATAACACTGAGTTGTACCACTGCTGCTAAGGATGTCTCTTTTTTGAGCTCCTGTACCTCTGTAGGTTCTCTACTGTAAATATACAAAAACCAGGGACTCAGAAAACAGTCTGAGAGTGCCAAAGGCTTGCATGAATTCTCGGACATCTTATGAGTGAGGGTGGCATTTGAAAATTGATCCAATCGCTGAAAGCCGCAGCTCTGCACCGAAATTACATTGATGAAAAAATGCTTTAAATATCCAGTATAATTTCCTAAATTTGAAAGCCTGTAATTTCCCCCATTTACTGCACGGCCAACATCTACCAGCAAATTGTAGGGCTTATTGAATGAAAAACTACACCTGAAGTACATTTAAACTTAGCCTTGGTGCCACCCCAATCTAGGTAAACACTTTAATACAGCTTCTTCCTAAGACGATCTCCACAAAACAATGTGTGACATGGGCCTCCAAAGTTTAGGATTAATGAAAAAAAAGTGGGATAAGCCAAGCAACAAATCTACTGCACACACATCAACCTGCTGCTGCAGTGCTATGACATCTCAAAGAAGCATTTTGATGCAAGTCTTTTGGGCCTGTGACGCACCTCTGGGAGCTTCCCTGTGCACATCTGTGAGCCATAGAGATCTGGCTGTAATGGACGTAAATAAAGAAAGAAAAGAAAGTTAAAACAGAATGTGGGACAACTTAGAAGGTGGGAGGAGGAAACCAATGGGCCAAAATGGGGAAGTCCCATCTAAAATGGGAGTTACGAGGTAGATACCAAATAAATTAGGTGGTGGACAGGCTACAGGAAGGCAGACTTAGGAAAACAGAAAAATCACAACTGTTTCAAAGTTTGGAAGCATCATTCCCCCTCCTCTCTTTTTTAAACCAGTTTTTCTCTCCCTCATAAAAATACATTACTAAGGATTAACGGCAAGTGACTGGAAAAATCACCTGTGATTTCTGTTTTTTAGTTAAAAAATAAAAACAATAGAGAAAGATCTGTGCTTCTGCTGTTTGTCTAGTTTTGAAAGACAGGTTAGTATTTTTGAATGGCTCTACACAAGTTTTTTCCAATGGTTCTCCAGCCCCAAGATCACAATTGGCCAGTGCAGGAGTCAACAAAGTGCAGTGGGGAAAGGAGCTGGTCAAACTCAGATTTCACACTGGGAGGTTGTGCATTGTCATAATACAAATAATCTATGCGCATCAGACTGAAAATCTGGACAATTCTAAAGAAATGCTTGATTAGATTAGTAACGTGCAACTTCTTTGGATCTATAGCCACAGCTTTCTCCCACTTGCTAATGTCATCATCTTGAAACTTTAAAAGTTTGGTGGGTGACCATTTTATTCTAGATTGGGGATCAGGAAACTGTTTCAAAACCGCATGCCTTACAAAACACACTCCCCAAAGCCCTGCAAACCACACTTCTTCCTCTGCTCAGAAAATGCAACCGTTTCTTCAAAATAAATCAACATAAAGCTCTAGCAGCATGCTCCCACCCAACTGTTTCAAACCAATTTTATTTTGAGCTTTAAAAGCCCTACTTCTTTGCAAATGTGGTTGCTCCAAGCACAAGTGAAATGGAGATACAACATACGTTCATGAGCAACAACACAGCTTGGTGCTCGAGCCTGAAAGCTGAAACTCAGGAGCCCATGCAACTTTGATTTGAAATGCAACTAACAGCAATCAGATAATGCAGCTGGGGGGTGACTGCTCTGGGTGTCAGGAAATGGCCCAATGCATTGCACATAACCAGTAGAGCAGACACTATAGGCATGACAACTGGAATAATTCAAAACAAAACCCCCACATATTTGCTCATTTATTGGACATTCCCATGGCACTTCCAAACTTTTGAAAGAGACAGACAGTGTGACTGATCACTAGACAGTGGGAGTATTTTTACATGATATGGCTAGTGGCAGTTCCTTCAGCAGGACATACTTACCACATGACTACCCAGCTGATACACAGGTTGTATCCAGGTTGGGACAAATCAACCATGCCTAATGTAACGTGCAACATAATGCTGGCATCTGGGATTAGTTGGGAGCCGATACTTCTTAATGGTACAAAAATCCCCTTTCTTTGACTGGCATTTCACTCCACTAAGGACTGCAGCATTAAGTCCTGTGCTACAAGCCCTGGCAAGCTGCATGGGGGAAGTCACCTATCCCTTTGGTTTGTTTTGAGTTAGTTAGAACCTTCTCAAACTGCAGTGCTGCACTTCCATGCTCTAGGGACAAGTATTATTGTAGAAATACTGTATAATTGTGAAACATCAGCCATCTAATGTCCACTGCTTCGAAAGGGAAAAAGACACAAAAAGAGATTGTGCTACAGCCATGAAGGTGGACCTATCTAGCCATGCACAACTGCTTTGTTCTATAAAAGGCCAGGACCTGTGCTGGTGGCATCTGACACCAAAAAAAAAAAAAACCCAACCAAAAAACACCATGCTCTCTGATGCTGGAGACTGTTTTGACACACTGGATGATAATAGAGATCAAACTGTGATCTCTGAAGCACTGATAGAGAGTGCTTGTGTTTAGAACTGAAGTGTGTTAACCTCAATGTCCCTCCTTTTTGTTCCCGCTGGCAGGGACGTGAAACTAACTGGGATCCTCACCACCAGTCAGACTAGTAAAACATGATTGTGACCCATTGTGTTTGTATAGAGCCAGAAGGAAAAAGTCTGAAGCACAGGGCAGAAATAAAGGCAGAAGGCTGAAAGGAAGAGCAAATACAGAATATGAACAGCTGAACATTCAAGAAGGGGAAGGGGAAGGGGAAGGGGAAGGGGAAGGGGAAGGGGAAGGGGAAGGGGAAGGGGAAGGGGAAGGGGAAGGGGAAGGGGAAGGGGAAGGGGAAGGGGAAGGGGAAGGGGAAGGGGAAGGGGAAGGGGAAGGGGAAGGGGAAGGGGAAGGGGAAGGGGAAGGGGAAGGGGAAGGGGAAGGGGAAGGGGAAGGGGAAGGGGAAGGGGAAGGGGAAGGGGAAGGGGAAGGGGAAGGGGAAGGGGAAGGGGAAGGGGAAGGGGAAGGGGAAGGGGAAGGGGAAGGGGAAGGGGAAGGGGAAAAAACAAAAGCAGAAGTAACAGAGTATATAATATGACTCCAAGATAAAGAGAATGGCACTGAGGATTAACCTGAATAATAAAGCGGCTACAGGGAGAGACAGGAAAAAAATAGGAAAACCAGGATAGACAGCAGGGAAAAAACAATTAAAAAAGCTTTATATTAAGTTTCTGATCAAAAATGACCACATCTGGTCTCTTTAAATGAGCCTTTAATCAAGTGCTAAGGTTTGGCACACAATAAATTTTGAAGTAAGACTTTATAAGTGATATCTATTTTTAAAAAGGCTAATTAACTAGTCTACATATTTTAAATGTAGCATATTTCCTAATTACTAAGGATATTTCCAATTTCACTACTCCTTTGAAGGCATGCTGTCATTTAAACGTGTCTTTTTATCTTCTATTGTTCTTGATATTAACAGTATTGCTACTGCAGCATACAGAAAGTTTCCAGGTTTCTGAAATGTTTCTAAGAAACAAAAGTAGCAATCAAGGTGAAAAATGATGAAGAAATAATATTTAGGGGTCAAATTCTGAAAACCATCTTTTGTCCAGGCAAATGATTTGTCCCATCCTGTTTGGTGTATGCAGCCAGTCAGCACTAGCACACTTTACAATTTGACTCACGGTGATAACACAGTCTGACCACTTAGCTCACAGGGTACTACTGACGGTACGGAGAATTGCTAATGTTTCCTCTCACCTCCACAGCTCAACCAAATGTAAGTTTACTGCCATCTTAGCTTTAAGGATTAATGGTTTCAGCACCTAACTAGTAGTCTGAAAGAAAATGCTTTGAAGCCCCCTGCGCACTTCAAGGAGCTTCTATCAGACTCATTTTTCCCAACACTTCAAACACTTTGTTGTGATATAAGTAGAAAAAGCAGACTGCTATTTTATTAAAGGCTAGAAACGTGTCTGATCACCTAGTCTATGGATATATTTTGAATAATATTAAATTAAAATGAATGGATTTCCACAATGCTATCACTTTCTGGGCATCTCCAAGGACTGTCTGCAGAGCAGATGAACTTTGCACTTTGGAGCTGACTGTCTACAGCAAGACATACACTATGCACAAGTGTGTGGGTTTTTTATGCTTTTCTAAAGACACTGAATAACCAACCCCTGTAACAGCTTGTGGGACTGATAAAAGCACACACCTACGTTCTTCCTAGTTTTCATTTTCCACAGACACTCTGCTGACAATCCTTGGAGAAAAAAAGCAGCCTCAATCAGAAGTAAAACACTCCAAACCCTAAGCCCAACAAATAAAAGTCTCTTTCTTCACAGCCTGGCTGCTGTCATCTGACGTTTCTGGCAACAGGAGGTTATTTTACCATCAAGAAACTAGAAGCTCTGGTAAGCACGCAATACAGCGGTTACTTACTGTGAATTCTCCAGTGACGGCATCAAATCCCACATGAATGGTATGTTCAAAGTCTGAAGGAAGAGAGATTTCAGGGCGTTCTTTCTCTTTCTTCTTGTTGGCTAGAGGCAAAATGTTAACATGCACTTATTTTCTGCACAGCTTTTCATTCAAAAATTTTCACAATCAGGTGTGCTCAAAATAGTATTTTAAAAGTGGAAAACAAATCAATTCATGTCTGTCTTACTTTACTTGACAAATAGACCAAAGCTAATACAATACCAGCCTGTCAACCCCAGTTTGGGAAGGTCTAGAAGGTGTTATTTCATTTTCTTTTTCTTCCAATCAGTGTCACAGCTGCCAAAGCAAGCTGTTCATGAAGTAGCCTTCTTAGGCTATCTCTAACCAGTATGATTTCTATTATCAGGTTTTTTCTCATCAGGTTTTCTTATTTAGTGACTAACTCCTGTTTGACTTTGCTCCGTGGGTTCCTGCAGAAATAAAGCACCCAGGACATGCATGTGCATGCCTGTCTGCATGTGTCTTTCCTCCAACATACTTTGAATCTGTTGTCAAAACTCAGCCAAATCAGAGGAGAGAGGTTTTTTCAGATAACCAGGTTCCTACAAGTTCTGTGAAAATGGGCAGCTCAGAAGACAAAGATCCTATTCCTGCCTCCTCTCTGAGTAAAAGGCTGAAGCAGTGGCTCTGTATTAGAAACCACAGCATCTGCACAGCAACAGCTTGGAAAAGCTTCATTTGAGCTCTCAATTAACTAGGACATATAACCATAAACCCCAGGCTTTATTAGTTTCCAGAAATTCTTTGTTTTTGACTCGCTCCACCAGTATTCAGAATGTGGAGTATCTTATTGAAAGAGACAGACTTGGAAATCAGTCAACCTGCATATGTTTCTCACTTCCCTTCAGTTTAAACACATTTTGAAAGTAACAACCATTGTGGTTCTTCTCCTATGCTTTTTGCTACTGACAAAACTCACTTCAGCCCTGATAAAGAATGAGTGGAATAAAGGCTGAGAGAAGCTGCCTTCACTCTGATGCATCAAGAATCTATGTTCAACAGAGATTTCTCTGAAAAATGGTGACAATAATGCCAGTTCTAGACAACTCCCAAACACCCAGATAAACATAGCATAAACTCACATTGCAACATCTATCCTGCTGGCAGGTACCTGAAATATTTGGCTTCCCTGGAGAACCAGCATGCTCCAAGACTAACTACCACATGGTTGAGTAATACAGTACAGAGCTATCTGTAAAATCTTCTCTAGTGCCAGTGGTGTATCTGTAACAGCTGAGGGGAACTGCCATTCTACCAAATACATTTGTCATTTCAGTGGAAAAATTAACATGCTCTGTTTGGAACAGAACAAATACTACAGTGCCCACTTGCAGTATGTGAGACTTATTAACACAAACTCAGGAAATAAGACATGCATAAAGCGCTCATGTGGAATTAAAAAAAGTCACATCACCTCACGTCCTTAAAGAAAGCAGTCTGCACCCCAGAATCCCACCTCTTCTCTACTGCCCTTCTTACCAGTTCAATGTGTGCTTTGTTTACATATCCTCATCGTGACCCTGAGCAGGCCTGGCTGATGTGACAGGACTTCATGCTAACAGTTGTGAGAAACCCAGAGATATACGAAAGGTTTATACTGTGCCTATCACAACAGGATTCTGTATCAGAGTCTTTAAAGGCCATTTATTAATGATAATATAAAAATGAATCACATGCCGTAGTTACACATCAGCAGGAGAGAATGAAGCAGTTTTTCAAGTCCTCTTTGCCTTCCATATTCCCTCAGTGCGGCACCAGTGACAGTCATGTTATACACATTAAGAACAGCTGGACCAAGACAATTTTGTGTGTGTCTTATTTCAAGAGCAAGTGTCACCTTCTACCAATATTGACGAGGATGGAGCTTTGCTACTCTGTTTTCTGGTACATCAGCCTTCTAACATAAAGCACTACTGTGCTCATGTATTTTTAATTAACATTTTCCTTCAGTGTTTTAGTATTACATTGGCCAGCTTCATGGGTTTACCTAGGGGTCTCATCCAAAGGTTAAGCTCACTGTGTACCAGCACCCCTTCTAGCCGGGATCTGTCTTTGCTCAGAGGTCTCTCTTTGCACATCTTTCTTATTCTACCTTACAGCCTCCTTTAGTTGGAAGATGCTTCACTCTTCATAATATAGTTTATAGTATTTTGGATGTTTCTAATCCTTTTTCTGCATTGTTGCATTTATCCTCATTAAATAATTACCTCCCACCTTTTGTCTGTACTGCATACCACTATGCAATGTTAATTGATGAATTATTTTCATTTAGCATTCAGTAAAGATGGCAGCAATATATCAAATACAGATGCAAGGCTTTTCCCTTTCTTTTATCTCTAAGATGATGATGTTTAATTTTCAGGATAGATATTGCCAGTTACAAGATGTCATCTCTGTTCAGCGTTCATAACTTTCTACTGTAGATAAGAAAACTGGCTTTTCCTACCTCATCATTTGCAAGCAAATGCAGTGAAAATTAGATTTAAAGGATCATCAAATTCAGTTTAAAGCAACAGTCAAATCTAGAAGTGAAATAAGGCATTACAGAAAACATTCCGTCAAAAGCAGCACTTGTCCATTCTAGGCTTCTCCTGCCAGGGGACAAGTGTTCCAGCTCATGCCCCAAGGTTTGCCTCATCTGTTTCATGGACCTCTGGCTACCAGGCTGTGGATGTAACACCTATGGTCCAAACACTGATAAACTATAAATTAAATAGAGAATTAAAACAGCTCCTTGCAAAACCCTCACCCCTCCCCAGCCTAAAAACTTTGATGCTTCTGTCTGCACCCTGCAAGTCAAATCACTTCTATTTTACATAAACTGGAAAAGTAACAGGAAAAGACATGACTTCTTTGAAGCAATGACTGACTGGATTCAAGGGTTTTATACTGGAAAGTCCCATTTGATTTTCTTATAAACGCCCCTTACAATACACTCCTGCTGCACAGCAGTTAGACATAAGAGTCACCCACACCAACTCAGCAACTATTACAGATTGAAAGAGAACAAGGAAGTGTATGCTGTCTGCCACGATCTGCATCATCATCATCATAATGTTAAAAAAGCAGTTGTTTGGGAGAAAAATGTGACTCAGATAAGTGGTAGCTTTTCTCCAGAGAGGGAGAAAGGGTTTGACCTCACGCTTATGCCCTCCTGTTTGCTTGCCTCTTCCTCTCATTCTGTTCTTTCCTTTATCCCCTCTCCCTTCCACTTTCATTCACGCTGTCCTCCCATCCTCCTTCCCACTCTGCTCCTCCTGTCTTACCCCAGCAGCCTTAACCTTTTCTTCCTTCTACATTAATCTTAACCCCACTGGGTTTTTCTTCTTCCCTCTTTTCTTGTTTTTCTGTACAGGAGGCGGTCAGATCAGGTGACTAAAGGTCAAACTCTGTTCCCATCTGCAACTAAGTCTAAAGCAGCTTAGATGGAAGTGGTATCATTCACTCAGTAATCTTAACATGGATGTACCTCTTTCGCTGAAAGGGGCATCTGAGCTGTGGTGGGCCTGATGCCCTCTCATTTCTTTAGGCTGAATGCTCTACAGTGCCTTCATGGAGCCACCAGTTCACACACAGTATTAATTTACTTCATAGCACAGCAATTACAGGTGGTTTAATGAAAGAAGAACAAGGCTGTATCGAACAACCAGAAGCACATAAGTAATTTCTTTCTGCTCTCAATTCTCCTGAGGTAACAGCACTCTGCTGAAAGGAAACACTAATGCTAGAACTCCACTGTGGCTCCCATCACCATCATTACCTCCGAGGAAGGAAGGCCAATTTCACAGCTTCAGCATGGGCTATGGGGGGAGCAGGTTCAGCTCCTTGTTTCACACAGATTACCCACGTGACACTGGAAAGGTATTTTAGTTGTGTGCCTTGGCATCCTGCCCCCAGGAAATGGGGTACCTTACCCCAGAGACAGGGATGAGAGGAGCTACAGCAAGGAACATTAGGAGGTCAGGTGCTATGGGAAGGAGCAGCACACTAACACCCAAGTGGCTTGTTTCAATTGTAGACACACAGAGGGGCCCCACAGAGCCATCAGTGGCTTGCCAAAACAAGATTTTAAACAGAGAAGTGCTCAAACCCTGACTGAAAACTCTATGCTCCAACAGGGGAGTGACTGGGAGTGAAAGATGCCTGGTCCTCAAGCACAGCAGTCCTGGCATACACCATTGCCTTGGAGAGAATGCACTGCAGCGTATCCACCCTCACATCCCTCCTGACTGGTAAGCAAATGAAAGACAACTGCAGGTTCAGACAGAAACACCCTGCCATGGTGTTTCTTCATGTTCTGTTTACTAGTACCACTGGTGGACTATTAAATATAAAGTTATGATGGTGCAAAGCACTGCACTAGATGAGAGCAGCCATTTCAATCACCTTCTGTTTTATAAGCAGGACTCTCAAAAATATGTCACTGAGTCTGTGAAGCATGCACAGGCCAGCTGATACCCTGACCCACAAACCGACCCTGAGATAAAACCACCTCAAGGGGCTTGGCCAGCCAAGCTAAATTCCCTCATTTATTATTTCACCCAACAAAATTAAGCTATAAATCGTAGGTTGCTTTCCCTCACAGTCACATTTAAAATCATGATACTTGCTTATTTCCTAAGACTGCTCTGACTGGCAGTTAATTACATCTATTTTTAATGTCACTGATCATTTCTAGGAGGGGTTGTTTCTGGATCTCCCCGCTTCTGCATGCATTTCACACAGCACGTCCTACTTCAGAAATATTCCTTCTGAGAGGGATAATACCATCCTGCTGGCAGTCAGAAGTAGTGACCCAAGTCCATCCAAGAATTAAAGAAGCTGTGAGATATTTTAATTTTGGTCTTTAAAAAGAATCATTTGAGAAATAATTTTTTTTTCCAGAAGGGGACATTTTGGGAAGCACTCTGCAGAGTGAACTGGCCAGGTCTGCCTGAGGGATGGGCCCATACAGTCACAACCTTCAAATGAGAGAAGTCATCAGGACTGCCCCTGACTGAGAGGAGGAATGGGGCTGAAATTGTGCTTTCTACTGCCTGTGAGGAGTTCTGAACACCAGACTACCTCCAACTGCTCCACATGACCTGTAGAAGAGACTGGGGACAGGGCAGTCAAGCTGCGAAGGTGAGCTGGAGCTCCAAGGAATGACTGCAGTCCCACAGTTCTGAGCTCTCCTTGGAGAAAGGATGAGGACATCAAAGCTGGAGTCCCTCTCAAAATCCAGCTGGATTTTGTGCAGCTGATCACAACCCTTCGAGCCCAACATTTCAGCCAGTTTTCAGTCCACCTTACTGTCCACTTATCTAGACTGTACTACATTAGCTTGTCGGCAAGGATACTATGGGAGGCTGCGTTGAACACCTTACTAAAGTAGAAGTGCTTTCCCTTCACCACCAAGCCTGTCATCTCACAGTAGAAGGCTGTCATTATGGTTCAGCATGAATTCCCCTTCATAAATGCCTGCTGACTATTCCTGATCACATTCTTAACCTTCATTTGTGTGGAAATGCTTTCCAGGAGGATTTGCTCCACTAGCTTTCCAGGGATCAAGGTGAGGCTGACTGGCCCATATGTAGTTCCCCAAATCCTCCTTCTTAAAGACAGAAGTGACATTTGCTTTTCTGCAGTCATCAGAAACATCCCCCAGTCACAATAACCTTTCAAAGATAATAAAGAATGGCCTTGCAGCGACATCAGCCATCTCCCTCAGCACTTATGGGTGCAGCCCATCAGTTCCCATGGCATTACAAAAAGAGATCTCTTCCCTTAATTCTTTACATAAACTAACTCAAAACACACTTCTTTCTCCAAATGCATTTCAAAGAATGCATCTGAAATGTTGTTTCCTGCATTTTTAAAAGACTCTCTTGCTGTAACCACACCTAGCAGGTTTTAAACCAAGCCATTCTGCATCCTCTCTCAATGCAAAATGCTCCTGTTTCTGGAATGTAAGTGCATTAAAAAAAACCCAAAAGTGTCAGGCATATTGCTGTCTCACTTCTGCAAATATATTTTCAAAAGTACATAACCTCATCTCTGTTTCTACTGCAAATGCAAATCAAAATCCAGAGGAAAGGATCCTCCAGCTTAACTATAAAGTTATTTTTAAAAGACAAGTCGCACAACGTGTGCACGTTTTACTGGCTTTTCAAAGACAAGAAAGTAACTGACTGAACACCTCCTCCTCTTTTGAAACATGTTACTAGAGTAATTGAAACAGAAGGCTTTGGAAGGACCAACTGAAACAGAAAGAAAGCAGTGGCAGAAAGCAAAGACGGCAATCAACAATCAAAAGAAAGCAAACAGAAATGTAGCCACCCATTTGCACTGCTGATACTTTACTTTTATCCCCTCCTCCTGGGAAGATGGAGCGAAGCCTGGCTTTCTTGTTCTTCTCCTCAGGGGCCATGGGGAGTGGTTTCGAACTGTGATTTAGTGCTGAAGAATCGCGATTGTTGCTGTTCATTCTCAACGGTGGGGCTGGAGGTTTCTCTTCAATATCCAGGCTATCGGACATCTTCAGCAGCCCTCACAGCCTCCTGCAAAAGCAGAACAGAAAGCATGCCTGTCAAGTAAGGATGCCAAGGCTGATGTCCAGGGGAGGAAAAATGGCAAGAAAAGTTTTCTGGTGGAATAAGGAAGTCTTTCTATTAGAAGTTTGCTCTGAATAAGGTTACTGCGGTTGCTATAAATAAATGCAGCAGCCAACTCCTAAAAATCACTGTGTTACCATTAAAATAAAGCTTTTTAAATCCCAGTTAAAGGCTGTTAAAATTATTTACAGATTTTTTCCTGTAGTTGTTTACAATCCAAATTTTCCTCTAAAACCAGACTTACAAAGCAAAATTTAAATGATTTACTGAAAATACTTGTATCATAGTGAACCATTTCTATGATGTAAGAAACAAGGTGCATGTTGGGAGGATATGGATAGCAAGTATTAAGATCTCTTTTCCCTCCCTGCTCTGTGTTTGGAGAGGATTTAGTCCTGGGAGCGTGGGACTTCAAAAGAAATGATCTTCCCAAACGAAATTCATTTAGAAGTACCAATTAAAAACTTTCTTGCACATAAAAATAAGCAATAACTTTGCTTTAAAGACAATCAAAACCTAAGCGGGAAAATGGTCATATCCTGAAAACCATTCAAGTCATCCTTCAAGTCCTTCAGTACCCTGAAATTGTTACAAAACTTTCTTAAGTTGGGAAAACACAGGACAGGTAAGACTTTTCAAATTCCTATTCTTTCTAGTGTATCTTAAATATTAAAATTCAAGTCTGGATTAAGTAGCTGGTTTAACAAACAAGGAACACTTGGTAAAATGAAGTGTTTTAAGACCTGAAAATAGAGTATGATTTCAGATGGATCAGATGTGATGTGGGCTATACTACATATTTTTAAAGGTTACAATTCTACAGACACCTTGCCTTCCAACCCCTCTAAAATCAATGTGGCTCCTTTTATGGTAGGCAAGTACAGACCACTGTGCATGTGTTATGGATCTCTCCTTGTGCTGATTCACAGATAACACAAGTTATTGCAGTCATCAGCTATTCTCTTAAATTTAAAATTAAATAACTTATGTTTTTCAGCTGTGGAAGTTGTAGGTTCTTTTCAGAAGTATCAGCCAAACATGGTGACTGTCACTTTCACAAAGAGGTCCTGAAGTTCAACTGGTAACAGAATTCATGCTCTCACTTTGGTCAGGTAAAGCTGCCATGGTTGAGGGTTTTCAGGGTTGTTTTAAGATTTTTTAAGAACCAAGGTTAACGTTTTCAACAATTGCATTTATTTTCATACAGCTAGAATTTTGCCAGGATTTCCAGTTGATATATTAATAGGGAATAATCAAATCCACATTGCCTTAACTGACGCCTTCCACATAAAAACTAAATGACCAACTGAAACATTTAGAGATGTTCACTCTAGACTGTTTTTGATGACGTGGGCATTTTAGCCTTTATTACCATTTTCAAATTACCACAAATATAATGATCACTTTTCTTATTACTTGATTTACATTTTTAATTTAATCTAAATGAGATCCCAAAATACAAGATCTAAGATTCAAAGCATCTCTCCAGTGACAAGAACAATAAATGAAATATACCATCACACTTCTGCCTTGCACTGGTCCCTGGGTCCACAAAGTGGGGTTCCTGAACATCTAGATCCCCACGGGATCCCAGGGACCCATCCTGGGGTCAAACAGTTGAAAACCCTACTAACAGCTGGTCCCAGCCCCCTCCTTAGTACATACAGCATGAAGCACAGATGCTGGAGATCTTGATTCATAAACATGTATTCGAAGACCTTACTGACCCCAGTTTCTCACCTCCATCAGGGAAGCAGTTTGTATAAGCACTCTGCCCAGCTGACTTCATCCACTGATTTGTGTTAAATTAGTGATCTGAGCTATTCTGGCATGTTTTGCCTGCAGCAAATTAGGGAGAGCTCAAACAATTGCTCCGCTAGTAGATCAATATGGTGTTCACCAGGCAAAAGAATGCCTACGCACAGGTTCAAGCCCCATGTGAACTGCTAGAACTTCCCTACACCATGGAGTTGCTCACTTCCACCTGCACAAGTAATAGTGAACTACAGGCAGCCACTGACCAGGTGTCAGTCCCTATAGTCTTGCCTTCAGGCCTAGAAGTATGGGAAAGATCACGCACTCTTAACTAATGAAGTCACGTACTGGAGGCAGCTGTCAGACAGAAAGATGTTTTTGTCCTTTGGAACACACCACCTGGGAAAGCACAGAAATGATCCTTCACAGAAAGCTGCAGTCCCCGACATGTGCCTGCTCCCCACAAGATGGCTCTGCCCACCCAGCCCAGCTGCCCAGGCTGAGATCTACTGGCAGACCAGCTCTGGCGATGGAGAAACATGGCCCGCCCTCCTAGGGAAGCACATATGTAGGCAGTAATGTGCTTTATATCACCAAGGAATAATTATAACCCTGCTCAGGCTAGGGCTTGTGCTGATCTAACTTTCAAGTAGAGAGTAGCCTATTTACCTAGAGAATTAAATGCTTTTGTAGATTTAGGACAAACAGTTTAACGGTACTAATCTTTGTGATTTCCATCCCAAAATGCAGAAGCATTTATAATAATGAGGTGGAAAAAAAAAAGCCAGTGATGAAAATTACTGCAAGGTTATATAGGTAGGACTACACGTGTTGTGCATGTTATCCTGGTGAAGGGAAGGTGCATGATGCCCAGGCATTTCTGCACAGGGAAGAGTGAGGGAGTTCCCAGCATATGAAGCCTAACAGAGACATCTGGACATGGCTCCCTCTTCCTCCAGCAATTTTCACAGACTAGGAGCTTATGGCAACAGAAGCTTTTATTTTCTCTTTAACACACCTACAAATACTTTTCCAGTGCCAAAGACAGCCTTCACTGCCTGGGATCACTGGCATTAGGCTGACCACAGAAGCACCAAGGCACGTTTTCAGCTTGTTATCAAAAGCAAGACGGTTGTTCTGTGAAGTCCATAATGGGACACAAAGTTTCATCTGTCCCTCAGAATGGGACAACTGTATCCGTCACTGTATCTATTTGTAAACAATGCCAGTTTGCTGAAATAGGTCCTCTCATGGGATTTCATTCCACAAAGAATACTATTAACGGTTTCTGGCCCAATATGCCTATGATGTAATTATTTCCAAGATTTTGAAAGGAACACTATATTTTGTTCAGAGCTGTTTCAGGCTCAGTTTCAAGAACTGTACAAAGCTCTTTTATTCACTTCTAAACCAGGGAAAAAGGAAAAAAAAAAAGAGAGGGGGGAAGATAGCCTAAAAGGTTTAACGGTTGATATTAACTTTCTAAAGCTGGTCTAAATGAAAACTAAAGCAAACCACAAGGCAACACACACCAAGAGACTTACAATTTATGGTTTTCCTGATCAGAGCCCATCTGCTCTTCCATTCTTTCTTATTTACAGAATTTCCATGTACTGCTGCATCACAACAAAAGAACATTCATTATCACGTAAGACTTCAGATTTTAAGTGTTTTGTACTCCAACCTTAACTTAGAGAAAACCTGTGAAGAATGGAGGGTCAACAAGACTTATTCAGTTCAAAAACTTCTCAGGCTTACACTGCAGAGAAGTGTCAACAGCATGACAGCCCAAGTTAAACTCTACCCTGGGGCCAAGCTTTCCTGTCATAATAACAAGTCCTTGCTCTTGCTAGTGTTGTTCTGCATAGGACGACCCCATTCAAAACCACCTTCTGTCTATTGGAAATGATTATGCCATACCCACATATTCAGCCAAACAGTCAAATTCTGGTGTGGTGGGTTGGGGTTTTTTTTAGGGTTTTGTTGTTTGGTGGGTTTGTTTTTTTTTAAATAAAAGGATATTGATAAGATTGGAAGGTCAAAAGACTGGATATTAGGAAGTGTTTCTTTACTGAGAGGGTGGTCAAACACTGGAACTGGCTTCCTAGAGAGGTGGTCAATGCCCCAAGCCTGTCACTGCTTAAGAGGCATTTGGACAATGCCCTTAAAAGCATGCTTTAACTTTTGGTCCGTCCTGAAGTGGTCAGGCAGTTGGACTAGATGATTGCCGTAGGCCCCCTCCAACTGAAATACTCTATTCTAAAAGCTAAACCTTAATTTCTTACAAACGTGAGGTTCACTGAGAATTTCATTCTTTGGAGATTATCTTTCAGAACAAAATGCATTCACTGCTCTCATCACCTGACAAAACAGCAAGCATGCAATGAAGCACTCCTAGGAAACTTCTAGCAAAGCAGTTCATTCAGCCTCTGGATTATAAAATGGGTTTTGTACCCTTTTTTCCATACCCAGAAATGATAACTACTGCCTCACTAAGAATCCTGAAGTGTTGCAGCAGCACCAAATCCTGTCTCCCAGAAATAAACTCTACTACCTCATCCCCTTCATACAGCTCTTGTTCATACAGGTACAAATCTCTCCAATCAGAACACACATTGGTTTCATGAGTTTTTCCTACGCCTCCTGGCAGGGACCCAGGCAACCTTGCTCCCTGTAACACTGTTTCAACTTGACATGCAAGGCATGTTGATGATTGTATTCTTCCCTGAAGAGAAATGGTTACAAAACTTCTGTTTCTTAGGTGCAAGATGAATTCCCAAGCATCTCTCTTCATGCTAAATTTCTATGCAGTAATTCAAGCAGGACATAATCCACTGAAGACCTTCTCCCAAAGAAGCTATTGAAAACAAATCCCTCAACAAGACTAAAAGACCTTCAATTCTCACCTGTATCAGAATTGCAAATTCTAGAAGAACAGTGCTGAAGTAACATACTCCAAGCCCAAAGGATCGAAAAATCCACAGGACTCTGACTGAAGGGTAGGGAGCAGTTCCAGGATCTCTCAGCTAATATTCCACAGCTCTCACAAGCTCAGGGAGACAGTGTGGCATTGGTTTACACTCCTACCCCATTTTTTAGACTCTTCCTGCAGCCCTGAGTGCTAGAGAGTAAATTTTTTAAAAGCAGAACTGAGATTGCAGAATAACTCTGCAGCAGAGATGAGATCCTGGTAAGCCCTGCACACAGACCTGTTCCTCGCTTCTGAGCGCTGCTACAACACAGCTAACCAGAGCACTTCACCATACCACACCAGAGCTGTAAGAGCCACACAGGTTGTCAGCAGGGACAGCTTTTGGAAGAGGCCAGCCTGTGCTCATGAACAGGGTAGAGTGCACAATCAACAGGATTTTCATCATCTTAGTCAACTCAAAGACTCCATTAGTGCAACCAAGGTAGTGCTGGTAACCCTTTTCAGATAATTGCATGTGTGTGACAAAGAGGACAGATCCCCAATTACCCACTTCCAGAGAAAATCCCTCTCAGTGGCCATTTGCTTTAAGGAAGCATTTAAAGACATGGACTGTTGTACCAAAATACAACAGTGTGTTTGAGTGCGTTTAGCTAGGGCTTCACAGCCAAGTGGCAAAAGCTGAAACCAAATTCTCAGCCAGGTCAGTTGCTTCTGCACAACTATTACAGGGTTACGGAAGATGAACCAACATCCCCCCCACCCCTTTCAATCACCAGTTAAGTGTGAAGACAAACATTGACTTTAAATATATGACATTCAGCTTCTACATGACTCAATTCCCCCTTGGCAAAAGTCTGTCTTATATTTTTGCATCTAGTTCTTGCCAAGCTAGGGAGAGAAAGGAAGGTATTTGAAGCACCCAAATATCCTCAAAACAACACACACACAAAAATTGGTTCAGTTCAGTTCAAGTTAAGAGCAGAATCTCATGCTGGGCCTTTATCCCAGTAAGTTCTTCACCCCTGTGTATCTGGGGAATACTGTTTGTAGATAGATCTTGAATAGCTTTCTTAGGTTAGTCACATTATTTCAAAGTCTGCACCATTCGGACATGACTGGTTCCAATTAAAACTCACAAAGAGTATCCTGTTTGCAGAGACACTGGTGTTCATTTTCAAAGCCTCAGAGATACTATTGCAGCTTGCGATGCAGCAAAACTGTTTCTAAGATCCCTTGACTGGAAGGAGCCTTGCCAATTTTCAGGCAGCAGCTTTGCAAACGTAACCTGAAGATGCAATGCTTGCTCTTTGTTTATAAATATACTTCCTGCAAAAGGTATTTTATTAGTTTGTTATATGGGCCAAATTCTGCTCCAAGGGACGCTCATCCATTTCCCAGAAATCAATGGTGATGTAACTGAGAAGGATTCTCTCTAGATAGAGTACCGAGACACTCTGTTAAGTACTATCTGAAGGTATTTATACAGTACTTCCCAGCCCAGTTGCAGAAAAACTGTATCTGCTTTTCTACATCTGCATGTTTACTTGCAGTTTTCTTAAAGTTCGTTTGAAAAAAGCAGCCAGTTACTTGTATAGAATGGATGCAGTCATGGTTTTACTATTTACGTGAAAGACGTTTACTGTCTTCTTTGCAAAACTTGGTTAAGTTCAATTACAATACTTTTGATTAAAAAAAGGTCATGTTAAGCATCAGCTAAAGCAACTCTGCCTGGGCACAAAGGGTCCATAATGCACCCAAGGGCAGTCTGTGCTCAGCTGCTTCTACCCCTGGGTGCCTGCAGGCCGGGAGGTGGGTCTGTGGGGCCAGCAGCCAGGGTGCCTCAGTGCCTTTGTGCGTAAGGACATCTTTCTGGGACCTCTCCCACATGCACGTGTTGCAAAACAACCATTGTGTCCCATCTTTATACAATCCTGAAAAAAAGTCAGTGTTCACACAAACTACAGAAGGACTTATAACCCTAGATACCATAATAATAATAATGCTTCACTTTCATACTGCCTTTCATACAACTGTCTCAAAGCACAATACAAGCATTTGCCAGTTAAACCTCCCCATTCCCCTCACAGGCAGGTAAACATGCTCTGAGCTGAACAAATTATTCAAACTGAGTAATTTCTTTGATGCATGTAGTCTCTGTTTGCAAACACCCTGTAAGCAACTTACTATTTCCTCCAATATATTCATTTATTCAGAAGTCATCTTCTGAAACTTGCTACAAGCAACTTCTGGCCTCTGAACTAGCTGTTCATAGGCAGCTCCCTGTGTGGAGGGGATATTTTGAATTCAGGTTGTATCCAAGCAAAACTATCCAGGTCACAAGGACTTGCAACTGCTTGCTTTCTGAGATGGGATAAACAAGCTTCTGTTAGGAATTGCAGCGTTAAGTTTTACTAAGTGATTTACTAATACTGGTTTTAAATTCACTTGAGAGTGCACTTGCAGCAATAGTGTCAAAAATGAATACAGAGGGGATGTGAATACAGTAGCTGTGAATTTAATGGTTTAGACTACATATTTATTCAAATGTGAATTATTATATCCTTTGTCTGGACCTCAAGAGTCATCCAGTTTAACTGCTAGAGCTGGGAATGGACTGAAGCAGTGGAGCTTGTCACAACTGATGAAAGTAACCTGCAAACATATTTTTCTCCCCCTTTCTTAATTTACATTTGACAGCATTTATCAGTAAATGGCCTTCAAGGATGTCTTATCTTCAAACACTAAGTCTGCCTATCTAACTACATTTCTTTCCTCAACTCTTCCTCTGCAAACTGCCAGTACAACACAGGCAACACTTTACAAAATGCATCTGACTTTCATCTCACAACACCCTTCAGCCCACTCAGTTTAAGTGCCTCTTCCCAAAATGTGGAAACCCACTGCTGCTCTGCAGACTCACAAAACCCAGTACCTGCTCCCACTACAAAAGCTTCATGGCTCCTCACACAGGTTCACTTTTCCAAGTGCAACAAGTACTGGGACTTGCCTAGTTTTAACAGAGCCCTTCTCACTTCCTCTCTGTACAAAGGCATGGATGGCTCTTCAGGCCGTGGTCCCACAAAGCAAAACACGGGATTATTTTTCCATCACGAAAGCCAGTGATGTTTAAGGTTAGGTGTATATTTAAGGGCTGTGCTTAACCAGCACTTAATGTATAAGATAACATGAACAAGGATGCTGAGGCTTCAGCATAGCTGCAAGACACCATGAAAGAAAAACTGGAGAGAGTCCCTTTCCACCCCACTGGGAGAGCGCTGAGCCCCTACAGCACACTCCTAGCCCAACATATTTTCTTTGTGGGTGTTTTTTAATCACACAAAACAAAAGCAATCTGTTCAAACTGTGCTCATACTGGGATCCTGTCCATCTCCTAAACTACTTGTGCTTGGGATGGTTACATGACCTGGGACAGGAAGAAACGTGTATACAGAGGGTGCGGGGCAGCGAAACAGCTCTCCCATGAAACTTTGTACAGGCATTCAGTAATCAAAGCTCCTAACAGCACAGCAAAGAAAGGAAGTATATTTCTAGGAGTTACATTAAGTGAGCCCCTCACAGCATCACAGTATCAGAAGGTGGCCTGCAACGTGGTTGCAAAACCACCTAATGCATGCAGTCCATAACAGAAACAAGCAAATGAAATGTGGAAAGGGGGAGTATGGGCAGTAAGTGCAGATGCAAAGCTTGGCTGCCAGGAAAGCCCCTGTGGTAACCCTATGCCAGGCAGTCTCTTGGTCATTATTATTTTAAAAATATTGATGGTATATGGATTTAAAATCATTAAGAAACACACTTCTAAGTAACTACTTTTGAGAGGAAAAGTGACTTAACTTCATATGACAAAGGTATGGACACAGATGTTCACTAATGATGCAGAAAAGCCAGCTGGGTCACTAGGACACTTCTGTCACCCAGAGAGAGCAAGTGGAGAGCTTCCACACTGCCTTGGGAAGGGCCACCAGCACCCCCACCCACTTGTACCCAATCCCAGACACTTACATGGGTATTTCTGTCATGTTTTTTGAATCACGGTTTGAAACAGAAAGGTTGTGCTCTAAGCCACTGAATCTGGAGACACACTTAGACTGCCTGAGCAATGGATGCTCCAGAAGAAGCTAAAAGAGGAAAAAGAATATCAAAATGAGGTGGAAGCTCCCTGAACTATCTCCATGGGTCCACAGCATTCCCCCCTCCCCCCCCCCCTTTTTTTTTTTCTTAATGTAATGGGAAACACTTCTCTGGATTGATTTGAAATAATGAAAAATTACATAGAAAAGCCATTCATATGCAAGAGGAAAACCCCAAAATCTTACAATTCCCCCTTCCATTTTTTATTTACACAGCTGAAGGGCTCCACAAAGCAGAAAAGCATGTCTCAAAATTAGCTGTGCCTATCAAATATCCCACATTCCACAGGACTGCATGTCTTGTCCTTGTCTACACATAGAAGTGGTTGTGTGAAAGTGTGGGTTTAAACCATTATAGATAGACTGAAATAATTCTCCATATGGGCTTAAGCCTAAGGTTCACTTTTGCTCTCCAGGAGTCATCAAATGTAAACAGAAAAGATACTTATTGGAGACATCAGTATTGCACCTGCAGCAATAAAAATTTCACTACCTTAATTTGGATTAAAATAGCTAAAACAAATTATTTTGAGTTTTAATTTGAATTAGCAACTTGAAGTCAATCCTGAAGCAGTGTCAGATCAAATATGAGAAGCCAGCTCCTTTGCAAGCTACGTATGGAGAGACAGTTGCAAGCAATCTACTTGCTCTGACTTAATGAGTCCTCTGAGTGTGGCAACAAAGCATGCCCATGCCCTTTCCTTCTCACATCCTGAAAGTGATTTAAATGCTCTCTAAGTGACAATTAAAACATTCCAGTCACTGACCCCAACTCAGGTGACAGACAGTAATCCTTCAACCATCGTAAGGCTCTGTAACTGGTTCAAGCTGAACACTTGTTGGCTCAGTTGGCCAGTCAACCTGAGTACAGCGTAAAAGAATCGATGCTTTTCAGACACCATCTTTTTCTGGTACAAAAGAACATTCATGCTGGGAAGACTTATATTGCTGCAGTGGCTTAACCAAAGGGCTGTAATTGTACTAGTTCATCTGGAGAAAGGCAAGGCCCCAAAGCAACCCAAAGAACCCAAACCTGGGTGGTGTGGCTTAACTCAGCAGGCAATTAAACACCACACAGCCACTTGCTCACTCTCTGCCCAGTGGGATAGGGGAGATAATCAGAAAAAAGGCAAAACTCATGGGTTGAGAAAAAGACCCTTGAATAGGACAGAAAAGGAAGGGAAAATAATAATAATGATAATAGAATATACAAAACAAGTGATGCACAATGCAATTGCTCACTATATGCTGACCAATGCCCAGTCAGTCTCCAAGCAGCAGGCCACTACCCCCCCACCAACTCCCACCAGTTTTATTGTTCAGCATGATGCCATATGATCTGGGATGTCCCTTTGGCCAGTTGGGGTCAGCTGTCCCGGCTGTGTCCCCTCACAGCGTTCTGTGCACCCCCAGCCTTTTTGCTGGCAGGGCAGTATGAGAAGCTGAGAAGTCCCTGATTTAGCGTAAGGACTGCTCTGCAACAACTACATCAGTGTGGTATCAGCATTATTCTCATCCTAAATCTAAAACACAGCACTATACCAGCTATTAGGAAGAAAATTAAGTCTATCCCAGCTGAAACCAGGATATTGGGCTTGCTCCTTACAGCAACAGTTACAGGTGCAACAGGACAGGGACACCTGAAACATTAATCTGACAGGGTTTGAACAATACCCACATCTATATGGTAGGGAGCACACGATCGTGTTCAAAGATCACAACTGTTGCAACTCAACACAAGAATTTCACCCCTTCTCTCATCTTCTCTGGTGAAAATGTGTTAAGGGTGAATTTACACTAGCCTAGTAAGGTACCAGGCTACCATGCATGCTTCATCTATACCTGAGAAATACCCCAGGAAAAATCATGCTGTGGTATTGCATCAAAGCGAATGTCTCTTATTTTACACATCATGCATGCCCCTTACTGCACAAAAAATAATACAAAGCTCCCTTACACCAATATATCTGGAACCACATAAGGGCAATGTCATCATTTCATATTGGCAGGAAGACATTGCTTTCTTCTGTCAACACAGCTTCAGGACATACAGGTTGAACTGCCAGTACTTTCACTGGCCTTGGACAGCTTAGGAGTCTCTTTACCATGTTCTCCTGTCTTTTATCCTCTCTTCCTCACTTCCTGTGCCTCTCTAGCACATGTGCATTCAAATGCAGGGTTTGTCTCCAACTTACATGCATAGCACCACACAGTGGTCTGTGTCCACATTCTCAGCAGAGCAACACACATTCACCCACCAACTCCACCATTTGCACCAGCTTAAAACGGAGCATCTCAAGGCAGAGACCCGAGGCCTGTTTCACACAGTCTGCTCTGTTGCAGCAAGGGAAAGGCCAACAGCACTACAACCAACCAATACAGGAGCCTGAATGTGGCCACTCTCAAGCAGAGTTTTGATCCCCAGCAATACCCAGGCTAAAAACCAGAGATCTGGGCAGAGCATTCACCAGTCACGGAGTTTGGCAGGTCTAAGCTTGCTCTCATTACTGTTCTCTCTCTTTCCATGTAAACAATAGCAAAGGAAGCCTCTTCTTGTTTGGACTTCCATAATAAAAATTCTCTATATAAAAGTCCTTGAATACATATTTTTGGGGCACCCTGAACTCCTATTGAACTCCAGCTGGTACATTAAGACTGCGTTTAATAAACCACTTGGCATCTTGTTTTTCATTTTGTTTACATTAAAAAAAAAGAATCAAATAACGTTTGGAAGAAGAAAGAGAGGGGAAAAAAGAAAAAAGGACCAGTTTCCATGCTTCTTATATTCTCTGCAGGTGTTGGTGCTTCCTCTGTTCTTCCACAGTTTATTCTCCACTTAACATACTCACAGAAGACATGTCATGATAAACACGAACAGCTGAACCCCATCAGCTTAGCACCATTCCAACCCACACTAACAATGTTCACCAAACGGCCACGGCCCTTTCCCCTGGAACAGTCCCCACGGGGCAGCCAAGAGCTGGTTTGGCCTCGAGAGACAGGTGTGCAGCTCTCCAGGAAGACAGCACAAGGGAGGGTGTACCGTGCCGACTACAACCCCACTCTGCTGAAAAACTGGCCCCTGCCCCATTAGACACACACAGGCCAAGCCAACAACCACCACACCACTGTGGGAGAGATGAGGAAGCAACAATATAACACGAGTAATTGAAAACTGTACATGTTGCAGTACTCCCAGGGCCGAACTACAACAGCAGGGGCTTCTTCCCATAGAGTCCCAGCCTCCTTCAGGTGCAGTCACCTGCTTCAGCATGGGGTCCTCCACGGGCTGCAGGATGGGGTAGCCCTGACATCTCACCATGGCTGCAGGGGGGGTGCTGGGTGTCTCTGCTCCAGCAAACCTCCACCCCTTCCTCCATTCTTCCACTGACCTCTGTGTTTGCATAGGTGTCTTCCTTGCAATTCCTCCTCCTCCCAGGTTCCCCTTCTACAATATGTTATCATAGAGGTGCAGACACTGTCGCTAATTGGCTTGGCCTTGGCCAGAGGCAGGTCCAATTTGGAGCTGGGGGAGTTTTGCGAATCTTCTTACAGGAGTCACCGCTGTAGCCCCATCCCCTGCTACCAAACCCCCCCATCACACACACAAACTCAGCAAAGTGTGTTTGGAAGGACACAGCTCCTGCCTCCAGGTAAGGAAAAGGCAAAGCCCAGGCTGCCACATGTCCTTCACCCAGGAGGTAGATATGTTCCAGATTCTGCATCATCTCTTTAGGGCACTAGGGCAGGAAGACATTCACATCCCCATTTACCTCCTCAGGGACAACGTTTTGCCTTTTATTCTTTGCCAGGCCTTTTATTTACAGCTGACTAGCTTCATATATCTAATATTCACCTGCTACGTTAGTGATCTTATCGTGCGTAATGGCATATCTACCTTGGGGGTATTATGGATCTGGAGCAGTCAGAGGGGAGAAATGGAGCAGTTGCTGCATGCACTTACTTAGTTTTAGTTGCCAGGTAGACCCTGGCTTCAGAGCAGCAGGATGGGAAGACTAGGTGAACAAATGTATAAATGCTATTCTTAAATAGGTCAGGGGAAAAATGATACCCATATGCAGAAAGCAAAACACTAAATCTGCTGTTTTCTCAGCTACCACAATGGCCTGGTATTTTTAAACTGCTAAAACAGGGATTCATCTATTAGTGCCTCATTGCTCAAAAAAATAAATTCTGTTCCAGAGTAGTGTTCTGCTACTCCTTCTTGCCTGACTCGACATTACAACAGGAAAACAGTTCACCATCCTCTTATGATCCAAATGAAAAAATAAATGGGTTCAGGGAACTACTCACAATTCTTCTGCACTTGTCCATAGGCTCCTGCAACCACCATGGCTAAGAACACTGAGACCAGCACAGGATAAAACAACCCCCCCCCCCAAAAAAGGTAGGGGCATCCAGGAGTAAGGACGTGCCAGACAAAATCACTGTAAGGGAGAGTGCTTGAGGCAGCAGACCGTTCTAGTTTTGGAAATGGCACTGTGTCCGTGCTACAAATCCTAGTTAAAGAAACTGGTAGGTATCTCACACTTCTGGGTTTCATTCCAATTTCCTGCAAATTTTCACTAAGACAAACCACTCAGCTTCACTGTACAACCACAGATGCCTTGTCAAGAACCTGGGAGCATATTTGCAAGTCACTGATGCAAAAGGACACAAATCTTTCGCTATAAGCAGACACAAGACGAGCCATGTCTGTTCCCAACACATCAGGGTACCCCCATCTCTGAAGGTGTCTGTCCAGAATGTGCAGACCCATCTGCACTTGCTCCCTTAAAAGGGAAGTGCCTCCTCCATTGCTCAGTAGGTGTTTCTAAAGCAGCCTGAGGTTCTAATGCAAATCCCTACAAAAGTACAAACTCCCAGAGCAGCAGCTGACACTAATGCAATCTTGTATCAGGTCAAAGAAAGCACCAAAAATGAGGAACCATCAAACAAGTGAGCAAACAAAAAAGCAAGGGAAGAGGAAAGAGGACAACAACAGGACCCAAAATAGATTCTTTGTGCCAGGCACACATCAGATTTATGGCATGAAAGCTTTGCAAAGAAACTTGTTCTTAAAACAACTCATCAACATTTATCCTGCTGCTGGCTGAAGCCTACTACTGTTTGACACCCCCTACTTTCTATTTACAACTTCAGGCCTTAAAAGAAAACTGAAGTATATTAATTGAGGATTTTATGAGGCATGAGATGACAGGTGCATTGTTATATATTCTTTAAGAAACAAAGCATACTGAGAACTGTGGGGGGCAACAGAGAAGCAATACGCAAGGACAGAAGATGTCCAAATAAAATCTTAAATAGCTCCTCCACCTGTCTCTATCCTCCAGTCATTACAAACAAGGGCCAAGGGTTTGGAGGTGCACTGCTCGCCCCAGGCACACATCCACAGGTAGGCACTTGGGCACACAGCCTGGAGAGCCTGTGTGGGGGCACCAAAATGGCCAGCAAGGAGGCAGATCCAGCTGCAGTACAAAGTCCCGTGCCTGAGCAAACGGACCCAATACACAAACACAGTCCTAAGGTAAAGACAGCTCATAACCAGCCAACTTGGAGACCAGGCAGAAGAAGGGATGTCTCCATGCTTGCTTTGAGTAGAGCTGCAAAGCCTTGCAATTCCCTTCTGGCAGCCTTCAACAGGCCTGTGCCCCATTCCCGGTACTGACAAACTCTGGCTGACTTCTGAAACTGTAAAGAGCATTTCCATGTGTACACAGACAGCAGCAAACTGCCACCTCAAATGGGTGCCTGGCTACAAGATGTGGCCCACATCCACAGTGAGCAATATAGGCATATTCCTTCCCAGGCCCCATCCCAGGAGGAACAGTAGAAGCTATGGGAAGATGGTGGGATACAAAGGAGTTGGCAGCACACTGCCAGCCTCCAGGCTCACGGTACCTCCAGCTCTGCCTCGGTACAAACTAGTGCCTGGAGCTGGTCTTCACCAGGGGACAGGAGCAGGGCTCTGTCTGTTGTGTTTCCTTGCCGGACATATTGAGAGGCAGTGTCACTGTCTTTGTTTATCTGTTCTTGCTCTGTGAGGAACATGGCGCTCTCCCTTGCTGTTAAATGTAGATGAGAGGTTGCTTCTGTTTTGCCAGATCTATCAGACTTTTAAGAACTTAATAAAGAGCCAGTTTAGTTTCAGAAACCTGACAGCAATCATGTTGTTAGCCAACACACAGTACAAGTAATACTGCATCAACAACCTGGATGGCAAGCGAAGAGAAAAAGGCTCACAAAACACCTCCTAGGAACTGAAAAAACAGGAAGTACTGGGGGGGAAGATATGAAACATCTGGAAATTCTGGATTTCTAGGGAAAAAAAAGTCAACAGAAGCAAGAATAGAGCCTGTACACTGATCTGTCCTTGATGAGGAAAAGACAAGAAAAATGGAGGCAAAATGATTTTACTAAGTTGCAAAAAACTACAAGAAATGAGCAAGACACTGTTGCCAAGGACAGTGTCTAAAAAAACCCCTAGAACAGCTGATACATTGTCTGATCTCAGAGAAAATGAACCTGTCTAAAGGCACTATTGTTTAGGTAAAATCAAGAAACAGAGAAAAGAGTAAATGCTTTGGTTACAGAGCTGTGCGTCACCGTGTCTATCTGTAACTCTAGAGATACTAGAGGTCCCCTAGTGAAAGAGGTAACAGCCTGCGACACACATCATTCTGGTTTACAGGGCAGCCTGAGATGTTCCCAGTCTAGCTCTAGAGAAATGCCTCCAAACAGCTTGGCTGCCTGAACTATCCAGCGAGGGTGGAAGAAGTGACAGGCCCAAAGAGCAAGAGCATTTGCACCGAGTAAGAATGTGGTTAAAGGAACCCAGGAAGCATGGAGAGACAGACTGCCTGAAAATACAGCCTTTGTAGACCAGAGCACAGTACAGAAGACTACGCAAAAAGAAAAATGCTCAGCTCAGAGCAACGGGGTAAACACATACAGGAAACAGAATACCTTTATGATGCAGTTTCTCCAGAAAGTAAGTCAAGAGTGAATGCAGTAACTAAGGATGCTCCCGTGAAAAGAAAGATCTCTGCAGTACAACCTCAGCAGACAAACAGACTCTCAATAGTCAGGCTCTGCAAAAGAAGCTGCCAGTCATTCTACAGCTACATTTGCTGCTGTGCCATTAAATCAAAGACCAATTTGATTCCAGCTGGATTGTAGAGCCAGCTGCAATGATAAGAGGCAATCTTAGACCAGAGAAAAGCCACCAAACATTGAAAATGTAGAATAAAAAACAATATTCTGAGGTCAGTAGGCAAATACAAGCTGTTGATAAAAAAATCCTCACAAAACCAGAGGCATTATCACTTTAGCTTGACAGAAGTTGACAGACAGAACCATCCACTGCTTGGCAGCAGGGCCACACAAACATGAAATGATAAACATAGCATGATTTTGTCAGCTCTTCCCTAATTTACAGCCTTAGGCAGACGCCTGCTTTTCCCTGCCCAGTCCTGAGGTACTGAAGTCCTACACAGCAGATCAGAGCGACACCAAGATGCCTCAGAAGCAAACCTAAGCACAGCAAGTATGGAAAGTCAGTGACCCATCCCATTTACCAGCTATACCCAACAGGTCACAAAAGCTCAGACAGAAAAGGAGCCATCAGCAACTCTTCATGGAATGTGACATTTCCATCCACACCTTACTAGTCACCAGCACTGTCTGGGTCACAAGCCAAGAGAAAGGATCACAAAAACAACCCTGTAACGTACATCCAAAGGATAATTGCCCATGTTCTTCAGAGAGCATCGGCGTATAGCACTTCTTGGGTGGTCACTAATGGCAATAAACACACACAGAAAGGGCAACTTTACCGAATGCAATGTGCAGGTTTCAGTGGAAGATAGCAGATTAACACACCAAATTATTACCTAACTCTAATGGGCGACTTCAAGCAATTTCAGAGTCCTGCAGACACTAATGCAATACTGTCTCCTTGATGGGCCAGATCACAAGAAAAAATACTACCTTCTCTTTGCAAGACTACAACTCATGATACACCAGCCAGCAATGTCCTCAGAACTTCTGCTGGTAATACGCACCACTGCCAGCCATTCTCATTTGAGTGCCACTGTCCCCAGTGAAACAAGTTACAGCAACAACAAATACCTGCTTACACCCCAACCTTTGCTAGCACTGCTTGGCAGCTTAGAGATCTATTCCACCAGTGAGACATACAGACCTGGGCTAGGAGAAAGCTACAGTGGAAAATGTGTAAATGTACAGGTTTTTCACCCTTTGTGGCAAATTTCAGAGGGAAACCTGAGAGCAGCTGCTATGAAAAGGCACTGACCACCCATCCTGTTTGTTCAGTTTCTATACCTGAACGAAAGCATCCTCCCACTTTCAAGAAATGAAGGTTCTTTTGCAAAATTAATCATTTCTTGCAGCTCAAACAGCTCTTATTTGTCATCAGAAACAAAATAAGACAATAATACCTTCGTGTACCAGAGAAGAGAAAATATTTACCTTGTGTTAAGTAAACTTTTCCCAAGGTGCAGGCACAACTGTAAACAGGAGGAAATGTTGAGAAGAAAAGAGAGGTAGAGGCTGTTTGCAACTACACACCTCAAAGCCAGAAGGGATACGAAACCGGATCTCTTCTCTTCAGGAGTAAAGAAAATTGTCACAAAGAACCACAAATTATTTATTAAAGAGAGTATGATACCACAGGGAAACAAAACAAACCCTAAAATAATCTAGATGCAGACATTTCTATCAAGAGAAACCAGATAACAGTACAGGGAAGACAGCTCTTTCCTCTATTATCTTTAGTTCAATTCTGCTTATCAGCATCATCGTTACAGCTAAAAGTGCAAAGACTTTAACACATTTAGAGTCTTATTCAATTCCCACTGAAGTCACGGAATAGACGCCAGTAATGCTGTATCAGGTTTCTGTGGGCCCTTCCAATCTGAGGAGCTAAACACCCCTTTAAGAACGAAATGAATTCAACTTCCTTGCCTTTGTAAGGAAAGTGCCCTGGCTGCTTGCCCTTTCTCTGACTCAGACACGCTTGGCCCAATCCTGCAAAGGACTAAGTTTCCCTCTGCTTCCACTGAAGTCAAGGACATCTCTAAGGCTCAGCACGCCAAAAACCAGGCTGCCTGCCACACAGGGGCCAAATGCCAAGATGACAGCTAGTAAATGCACAAACCCTGGGAAGAAAAAAAGTGTGAAGGCAAAGCTCATGGCTCAGAATGGGCAGTCCTGCATTATTTTCTGTGCATGCCAGGCACATGAAAGTCCTGATGTACCAGTGGGCAAGCTTCTCCATTTCATATTGGGACCATCTAGTCTAATTTGGGCTGATGCAGAATGGTGTGCACACTTGAATGAGCCTCTGCTGGAAAATGTGGGCCATCACATCATGGTTTATTACTATTTCATTATCTTCAGATTCAATTCAGTCTGCAACAGCTCCTAAATAAATGCAACTTTATGGATCTCATTCCTCCATTACTTTCTTTGTTTTAAAAAAGCTTTCTTCCATTCTCTAGAAAATATTTATACATAATGATAACATTTTGTGCATCTGAAGAGTCATTTATCTTGGATTTACAAAGGCCTTCACCAGTTACAATTAAAAACTTGACACTGTATAGGTAAATTTCAGTAACACCCATCCCTAAATCCAATAATCTCAAAGCAGTTCCAGAGTGATCAGTGAATTCTTATAAGACAAATCACACACCTGCCTGCAGAGCCAGGGCCAGAATCCTGGGCTTCCCACTGCCAAAAGTCTCAGCCTTTCAGCCTAAATGAGAAAAACCCAGACACTGCAGCCTGTATACCACACAGCCTGTGCCAGACAAAGCTCACCCTCAGCATCAGAAGCTGAACAGAGCTTACCTGAGCTAGCTAGAAGACAGGCAGCAGTCTGCAAAGAGCTTACAAATTAGGAAATCAATGCACAGAAATTAAATTACCACTCCAAATTGCCCTAATAAATCTATGGATGCCAAAATGGAATAAATTAACAAACATGCCACCACCTGTCCCTGATACATACCCCAAACTCCTCCTCTTGCTGCCTAGCATTCACCACTAGCAGTTGTAAGCTCTCCAACCAAGAAATGCAGCTGGAGTTCCCAGGTTCTGCCCCCTGTACTCACAGCACCTAATATATCAAATCTATATTCTGAATTAAATTGTACATTCAAACACTTGCCTGCATCACTTACTGAATACTCTTCTGCTCGATGCACTGACCACATCCCCTCTGCATGTTTGCAGCTTCTGATCCCCTTCAGCCGCACCACTTAATGGCTGATTTCTTTCAAAAAATTGATCAATTCTGCTATTGACATCCTCATCATTTCTGCTGTTCTCAAGGGGAGCTAAGGTCTTTCAAAAATACAGCCTTCAATATCCAAATCAGATCCAAAAATCAGAAGGGCTTTTCCCATCCTGTCTCCCTGTGCAGGAGCACTGGAAGAAGTGCCAGGAATCTGATGTTCTCTTTTGCTCTGTAACTGACTTATCACAGGGACTCCGGCCAATTACATAATTACAATGTGCCTCGATTCCCTCATTTCTCAGTTATGCTGTAACAAATCCCTGGTCACTTGGGACTGATCCTGTATTTAGGGTTCTGCCTCCCTGCAGGCACATTGCATTGCAACAAGCACAGACCATGCTCCTGGGAAAGCCAAGGTCTCTGACTGGAGCTGGTCATGAATTTTTCAGCAAGTTACATGTCAGTGGCTCAGTGGCTTGAAAGAGAATCTTTTCATGGGAATATGCTGCTGTTCTGGAAGGCTTCATCAGAAGTATGTGTCTCTGGGTGAAACAGAGAGGGAACAGCACTTCTCTTCCCTTGGAGAATAGCTGAGGAAAGTGTGGACTTGGGGTTGTTAAGGGGAGTGGAAAACCTGGGTTCAATGCAGACACCAGCCTGTCAGGTATCCTGGCAGAGGATCCAGATTCCCCAGGAACAGTTTTTCCACTCCTTTGTGAAAACTTGTTAATAGCATTTCTTCCACTCTTTTCTGAAAAGGTCTTAGTGCCAGGGAGATACAGAAGAGAAAAACATTTCCTACTTGGCCCTACAAAAGGGCAAGAGGTCAGGTTCCACTTACCTGTAAGTGGTACTGTGTACACACAGTGACCAGGGTATCACCCACTGAGCTCTCAAGAGTCCAGGGATGTTACAGTCTCTACTCAAACTCACTCCAACAAAGAGCCAGCCTGCCGGCCACCTCCCAGGGACCCTTGTGCAGATTATTAATTAGTTATTGGCTGGAGAGTTCTTGGAAAAGATAGAAAGTGAGGTATTGCTGTCATTTCCTACTATTATTGTGGCTCTCTGATACACATGCCATAGGTAACCTGGATCTGTCCTTCCCATGAATCTGTGATGATGGACTCAATGTGTATCAGGTCTTCCACGCACAGTTATAACAAGTGAACAATGATCTTGGCCTAGAATCTTTTAAGAGAGCTTTGGAGATGGAGGGCACAGGGTTACATGCTCTTAACATGCAAATGTAGCTGTGTGATATCGCTCTGCCCTGTGAGACTATGTGAAGAAGCCCTTCTGCCAAGGGCTACTGTCCACCCAGAAAAGCTGGCAGAAAGGAAGATGTGTCTTTACTAAACCATGTCTATGTAGCATCTGGTGATGTCACCCAAAGTGCCACTGAAGGGATTTGGGCTAACTTTCCAACTCCACAGTGACAAAGGCCGAGGCACACATTCTTGAAACCTGGCTCCAATAACAGTAACTCCCAACAAAGGGGAGGAGAGGACCACTAGGACTTGAATCTACTGGAACTCATCCGCTTTCCCTTCAGCTTCTTCACCCAAACTGACAATACAGAAGACACTGGCCAGATTCTCCTTACAAAATGATTTATTACAATCTAATCTTTAACATTTAAAGCAGGCCTAACTCTTTCAGCAGGCCAGTATTACTTAATTTGACAATCCAACTGCACAAAATTAATTGAAGCAAAGACTGGAATTTGCACAAGCACATTTACACTGGGTGTGCACACCACTCGAAGTAGGTGATTTACAACCGAAAGGGTTAAGTCGTCCACTGCTACTTTTCTGCCAAGCCCAAAACTTCCTCCACCAAGACTGACAGGGCAGATTACCTTCATTTCCTTGTAAGTCAAAAGACCAAAGAAGTGTCTAGTCTGCACCAATTTTTAAAGATGAACCCGAGTTCGCTTTTCCAGAGGGGACATCATCATAGGATGCAGCCATGTCCCAGCAGCATGTGCTCTGGTGAGTGGCTGGCCCACGCTGACTTCCATGGAGAAACCCATGGAAATGTACTCCCCTCTAGCTGCAGTGTCACCTTATGCCCTGCAAGAGAACACTGTAGTTGATCTGGTGTCCCAGGAATTACACACCTCTATTCTTTACCTATCTATCCTCAGTAAAAAAAAAATCTGGTTTGATAAGTTGCTGGCAACAGCTGACATCCAATCAATGTGCGTGTGAGTGCTGTATATGCACACATCAGAAATTATTGTTTATCATCCAGCTATCTCACTAATCTCATTTTAACCAAACTCTGGATATAGGGCAACCTAGTCTTAACAAGACTTGGCTAGATTATCAGTGCAGGCAGTGTGCAACATCTCCACTTCTAGGTGTGCAGTCGCCTGCAATTTCAGATAATGCACCTTCCCCTAGGGTTTGGCAAAATATGCATATGTGTTGCAGAACATCAAGAGCAGAGTGGTAATAAATTTTCCTCTCCATCGTTCCTTCCAAGAGATAAATGACTTGGCAAGTTGAGTGATAAAGAACCAATATAATTTTATGTCATTAAGCTGCAACTAATACTGGTAGAGAATGGATAAGGGCCTGCTGATTAGAAATGCTATCAAGGAAAATCTAAGATGTGGTATTAAGGCACACATTGAAACCAGAATATATTTCATGCTTCTCCTAGAAATACTTCTCTATTTCAAGCCACTACCTCTTGTTGTTTTACTTGGCATGAGTCCTTTTCACCATAAAGAATTCTTTCTTCCATCAAGGATTTTATGAAGGATACAAGAAACAGCATCTACCAATGAAACAGAGAGCCTCCATGTTCTCTCTGGCAAAACAAAGCTTGTCTCAACCTTCATTCAGAAAGAAATGCCAGCCTGATCAGAAACCACCACCAGACCTCACTGCACAGCCTGTCTGCTCCTCATGCAAGGTCTCCAACTGAATCCATACCATTCCTGCATTTACTCCCTGGACTTCCTTGACACAAAATTCCTGTGCTGAACATCTTATCCATAAATTTCTTGCCAATCATTACCAAAATTTCATTCATTTGCTTTCAAAGAATATGGCGGGATTCAGCAATGCAGCAGAGGAATTACTGTCTGTTCCAGGTGCACACAGAAGGCAGTGCTCAGCTCCCAGGAGAATCCTGCTCTGGTTGCATGTGCCTCACCACCCATGTAGAGAGCAAATACTTCTACTCATCTGCCAAGCAGGAGTTACTTAGACTTACTGAGCATACATTCCTGCACGTTACCTTCAGGGCCTGGCCAAAGTTAACATCTTCAATATCAAAAACCCACCTATATGACTGAGATGGCTACTGGTGCTTCTACAACCCAGTCAGGGCCTGGCCTCTCCCCAGAGATCACCACAGTGCTGGTTAAGCAGTGGTTCTGGTATTTGCAATGGAAAATTGGGAGCTGCTGAAGAATCTGAGACTGCATTCCTTTAAGTCTGAAACAGGATTCATATCAGATAATACAAATCTCTGACAACTTGTGAACTGAAGAGGGAAGTTCCTCTGCCCCTTCAACTAGTTCCACTGATTTCTATGACAGAAGTTTGAAGAAGAAAAGCACAAACCCAGTTCTGGACTAATCTGTCTTCTGATCCCACACAACATTTACATGTGCCCAGTACATAACTGGCCACTAAGACAGAATCTGTGCCTATTTTCTGTGCTTGTACCATTGCCAGCTCAGCAAAGTTTCACAACAGTTGAAGCTGGGGCCTTTACCAGAACATGAGTGTTCAGTGTTAGTTATAGAACTCAGTCTCATGGTTATCCAGGTAGATCATTATACTCTCTTAGCAATTATCAGCAGCACTAATATAACTTTGGCTGCTGCAAACTGTAAGAGTGTCTCGATCTGATTCACAATCAGGGGCATTATATCATAAAGTGCAATATACGATCCCAGTCTGACAAGCCGATATGGCAGACTATGTAAATGGAGATGAATCACTTCCTAATTCTTTGCAGAAGGTTTGTTTGCCCTCAAAGAAACAAGTTTCCATTCTTCTAAAGGTCGCTCGGACAGCAGAACCATCTATTTTCCCTGTCTATAAGGAAGTATCTCCAGGGTAGAAGCCCTTTTCTGAGTTACTGGCCTACACTTGCAGTGATCTGCAAAATGCCTCTCCCAAGAACTCTGATAAAGGAAATCTTGCAAGAGGGAAAGGACTTTGAAAGGGAGCTATAGAAAGGATGAATGTGTGCTGGAAAACAGCAGAAATCTTCCAAACATGTTCCTATTGCAAATGCTATTTAGGTGTGACATCAGGATGAGAACTGATGCAGTTATTAAACACATCTATTTTATAAACCTCAATTATGTAAATTAAATAAAAACTTGAGGTCAGACCACATAACTGGAGGCAGGACTTGGCCAAAGGCCACTATTTTTCATAAGGGCTGGCCCCTGGGATAGCAGGTGTGTCATGAAACCCCTAGTTAACATAGACAAAGAAAACAGTACAGACAGATTATTATTTGTCGAAAGTAATCTCACCACTGAGCTCTGATACAGGTTTGAAAACCCATTCAGATCCCAGAAGCTTGACTGCAAAACAGTTCAGTATGTGTAAAAACACACATCCTCTATATGTAGGACCTGGGATGCTGCTTGGAGTTTGTTCGTTTTCCCATGCTCTCTCAATTCTAACCTGTTTGTATTTCCAGGAATTAAAGCTAAAGGGCAGAGTGGTAAGATTTTTCCAACACCATGTGAAAAAATACAGGAAAACCAGCTTCCCCCAAACTGTCAGATCAGAGTTGCAACTGCATTTTCACTTGTTTCACTAGACCCATAAAACACCACTTGTGCTGAATGGGTGCAGGGTGAGACATCAAGTTTCAAGTATTGCCCAAACTGAACAAAAGCATCATTTGTTGGTAACTACATCACAGTTAAATGGATTGAAGTAGGCAAGTTCCTTGAGTTGAGAGATATCAGCTTTCTGGAATGACAACGGCATGAGTCCAATGAGGTAATAATTCAGGTGCTACCTTCTGCCTTAGAGTGTGAGGCACAGACATTAACACAGAAATGCAGCTCCACAAGCTGTGGGATCCTAGGTACCAGAAATTCTGCTCAGTGCAGAGTCTCAGGCAAAGCACAGGGAAGGGAGAGCCCAGAGGGACAGTCTCTAAGATGTGGTTCCAGCATCCACAGCTGGCCTAAATTTTACTCCATGCCAGGAAGCAGCTCCTTTCTCACAGATGGCTGCTGTTAGCAAGCGCTGACACCCACCATGGAGCAAGTGGGCATGCAATATTAATAGCATCAATGAGAAAATTATAAGCCCACATCAAAGCCCTCAAAGTTGTTTTTATGACATTTGGCTTTAAAACTAAGTGCAAAGGGAAAGGTATTACACTCAGCTAAGCATGTTTAGAGGACTTTCTTTTTAAGATGAGAATCTGCAGTTTTCAAATTCACACATGTATGCAAAATGATCCCTTAAGGACAGGGAAAAGCTGCTGTCACCTATAATTCAGCAAATCACAAGTTACATGAAGCAATAAAAATCAATGCTGCTCTGAAAAGTCAAAACTATCATAACTAATGGCTGGGAAGTTCTGCTTTGGCCATGTTTTCCTACAACATGGTCATCCTCTTGGAATCTGGGTCCAAAGATTCTGCTGAAATTGAGCAGAAGCAAATAATGAAAATCAAGTAGTACAAACTCATTTGCTAGAATTTTTCTAGTAACAGGCAATGATAAAAGAGCATAATGAATTAATCTAATTTAGAAAGTTCTCCTTCCATTAAAACACTCTGACATTGGACGAAACTACATGGAGCCTATTCTCATCAACAGAGGCAGCACAGCTGAAACACGGATGAAGATGCTGTGAGCCAGAAGGCTCTTGGATTTGGGGATATAATAAATTAGGGACAAGTACAAAACATAGAAATACTACCATGAGGATATAGTGGTTGTTACTGGTGTCCCCTTTGACTGCAACGGGGACTACTCAGCCATGGCTAAGTCTCCACTGATGGGCACAGCCCAATCTAAGCTCCTCTGCTTGCACTCCAAGCAACTTGATGCACATGTCTGTTTTGATAGCTGCAAAGGCATGTGAGCGCAGAACTGCACCCACGCCAGCATGCCCTGCAAGGTGTCCATCATAGTCCTGTCCTGCGGACAGCTACGGGAGTCTGTCACTTCCAGCTTGGAGGACATGTGCTCTATCACTGCCATGCTTCGAACAACTATAAAGTATGGCATGATGGTAACAGTGAAGTCTTCTTGTGATTCTAGATGTGTTTCTTTGATAGCTCTGCCACTTTAACATCCACCCACAGTGAGGGCCTGACATCTTTCTAAGCAGTTTGTTAAGACACTACAACCTGATGACTCAACTTAGTTATTTGTCTTTATCTGCAACAGGCCTCTGAGCTGCACAGTAAAATACAACGGGCTATTTTCTCTTGGAGCAGGTGAAAGATGGAATCAACCACTAACACATCTGCTCTACCTTCTCTGTTCAGTTAACTGGTTTAATTTTGAATCAAATCCTATCTTATACTTACTATTTGGGCAAAACAGACAGGATAAAAGCCAATCCTATCTTACACATGTGCAGCCTCCCTGACTTCACTGGCACTCAAGCCAGACAGTTTGAAATTACATCACTGGCATCTTGATGCAGCTTAGATGGCATCACCTCAGGTTACAAAGGAACACAGGACTGGGAGAGACCCGCCAGGTCATCAAGTACAGTCCTTGCTGTTCAGGCAGCCACGTCACCTAATCCCTTTATAAATGAACCAAAATAGTTATGAACCATACTTCATCGGGCACACCCCAGGCTGGCCATGAATGATATACTGTGGTGTAAACTGACTCGGGAAAAAGTACACAGACACATTCAAGACAAATTAGAAGCTGCAATAAGCAGAGAGGCAACTTAGTCTACTAGGCAGGCAATAGGACAGGCAGCAAGATGGCTGGATCCTGCTGTTGGTTCCCATGCTGACCCGTTCCACCCACAGTGGCATTGCTCCATCCCTCAGGTTCCTCTGGGCTTGGACCAGGATAAAGATGTTGTCCTTCCTTTGTAGATTGCTTTTAGCTCTACAGATAAAAAGAGGGATACGAGAACTATTTTTATCCACTCCATCTCCCCAGCAGGTTTTTAAAGCCCATTTTAAAGCCCTTCTTTGCAATTCAGTCTGTGGATAATTTGCTACCTGCATCTCCGTAAAGTTTAACCTGTCAGAGCCTGACAAAGGTGTAATTTCATCCTTGGGCTCTTCTGACTTGAGACTCTGGAGCTTCTCTTTGTGGATAAAGTATCAAAGCAATAGCTCTGTGAGACAACAGCTCTTTGCATCTCACAACCCATGCATTATTCTCTCTAAACATAGTTTAACATGCCAGAATCAAAACTTCTGTTCTCCCCTCATTTCTCCTTCCCTCATGCACACGTTAAGAAAGAACAAACACAGATAAGAGCAGTAGACAGAGACACAGAGAGAGAGAGAATGGTTTATCCCACAGGCAGAGAATTACTGCATCATGATGTAATGACCTTGTTCAGAAAAAAAAAAAAAGTTACTTACATGACAGCATGAGTTGTAGAAATACCAGTGCCCTTCCAGAAAAGGGTAAAACAATGTCCATGTAAAGTTATGCTGAAGAAAACGTAAAACACTTGTCCAGTGAACTGAAGAGAGAAAGAGCAAACTTCAGCCCAACTGGCCTGGATATAATCCCTCTCCAGATACACATAACACATCGAACCAAACAAGCAGGATTGTTGCTCAGCTAAGTATGCATGGAAAGGAGATGCCATTCTGCTTTCTATGTCTTTGCATCTTCAAACATCCAAGAGTCCCCTCTGCCCCCTACAAAGGCGCAGGGCAAAAATAGCCACTTTTGTGTTTCATTTCAGGTGCAAAGTGTTATGAAGCCAACCATTTTATTTGCCACCTGTGAAGACTTTACATTTATGCTTTCTTTGAATGTTTTCTTCACCCACAGAACAACTGGAGGGAGGAAGGTCACACGCTGCCTGTATATGAAGCAACCCCATGAAAGAGTAACTCGAGGCCAGGCTTGTTTTCTCTGTTTAGACAGCATTTAGTGAAGCCTTGGCCATGACTAAAACTCCAAGGCTGAGTTAATCACATTTATGACTACATGTTCCTCAAAGGGACTTGTTTCTAATGAATTTTCAAATGCTATGAAAATAACAGGTATGGTGTTTACCATGTAAAAGATTGTAAAAGAACACTGATGTTACTGCCCCAGTTCAGCACACTTATTCCATTGCTTGAACATTCATCCTTCACTGTTGTTACTCTTGCTAACATGAAGCGTATGTTATTAAAGCCAGTATTTACCAACAGATACTACAGCTGTGAAAGTAATATAGCCCTTCCATGTAAAACTAGGCTTCCAGAAGGAAATAAAAGGCATTTGGCAAGTCTTAGCCTGCCAAGGGCAACTGCTCCACGTCCTGTTTCCAGGACAAGAAAGCCCTCCAGTTACTCCAGATACATCCAGTGGTGAATGCTGAACTTGTCTGGTAAGTTTTCCAAGCCCAGTGGAAATCCTACAGCAGACACAGAAAGCTCTCAGTCTGAATTGGCACCAGATGCTTTAGAGAACAAGTGAATTTCATTTTGTTACAGGAATATGAGAAGGCCAAAATGCTTTATTTGTCAGCACGGGAACAGTCACTCATCTAAGAACATGAATATTCTGTTGAAGTTGTTATAAAATGAGACTCTTCCAAGGAAACCCTGCACTGAGCAACAGTGCCATGTGCCAGCTTACAGTGCCCTCTACACTTGTATGCAACAAGAAATGTATTTTCTGTAGCAGATCAACAGCAACAACAGCCTTCAGACTATAGAATATAATTTGCAGCAAATTCCAGCCTCTCAAGAAGTCTACAATATCTCCCTACTAGCTCAAAGACTCTACAAAGGCCAACTCAACATCATGCATTTACTGCAGTGTTTCTTCTCAATCAACCAAGAAAAATGCTATTAGCCATACATCAAAACTGCATTGCAGCTAGGGCTGCCAATTACTTATGGCAAAAAGGGAGGCTGATTCATTTGACTGTATGTGGGCCTTGGCTGGAGTTTTCCCAAAACGCTACAAGAAAAGAAGAAAACCTCAGTGAACCTCCCCCTCATTCCCACTCCTTCCTCCCCCGCAAATCACAGTCAAGAGGCCCGTGCTTGCAAAAACAACATTTCCTGGAGGATTCTTTCTCCAAATCACTCCTTTTCTAAATTCAGACAAAACACACAGCAACTCAAAATACGTTTGCATATGATATATACGCATACAAGGACACCCCTCCCAAACACGTACAAGTGAAACGCAATGCAAAGTGTCTAAAAAGCCTTTAAATCCCCAGTCCCCAGAGAGTCCCTACATCTTCCACTATAAATCCCGCTGCATTACACGGCCACCTGCGTAATGTGTAATGGCTACCTTACAACACACGGCTCAGCAACCAGCCTGCAATGGTGGCTGAGCAGGGGGTAGGGGGGCCTTGTCTTTTTGCTGAGAACAGTCACAAACCAGAACATTTCTGCTATGCACAAGCATATCCTGAATCCAGATCCTTTCACAAGCATCTTGTATTAGATACATTTAACACCTAATATATTACAAGTAGCAATTCTTCATCCAAGTTGTCCCTCCTTCTGCGTTTATGTTTCCAAGTAGCATTGCAGCCTTGGCCTGCCTGGGCTGTTCTCCTGGACACATGAAGCAGTGTTCAATCATAAATTGTCCTCCTTAGTCACCATGGACCCAAATTCTATCATTTCGGCACGTACTGGCCTAGGTTTGCAAGGTCCCTGGCCACACTAAAACCACTGTTTCCCACAGTGAGTTCAGGGCACAAAAATTCAATCATGTTTGCTTCTAACTGGTATCTTCCATTGCTCTGCTAGCACCCTACTGATGACCTTGGACATTTGACTTCACCTTTGTGTTTCCAATGTATCTGACACGAGTGAACATGGCACCCAGTCCCCTGGAGCAGTCAGACCCTGCCTTAACACATCTCTGCTTTTTCTGCAGGCCTGACTTTTAGCCATTTATTGTAAACCTTTAAAACAGTTTTCGTAGAAAATATGCTTTGAGATCCTCAAGAGCGCAGAAAAATGTTTGAAGCACGCACCTACTGCTCACTGCCTTCTGGCACCAATGTTTAAATTTCAAGTGAGCAAGCATACTGGGATGGAGCTTGGGCCAGCCTGAGCCACCCTGTCTGTGGCAAGGGGAACTAGTGGTCAGACATGGCCAGCTCCACGGATCAAAATGTCATGTCTCACGAACACTGCAGGGCAGACCAGTGCAAAGCATCTTCTGCCTAATGACCCCACCAACAAAAGCAATCAGTCTCATGAGAACTCACGCTTTGGAGGCTGTTTGGAATACATAAGAGCACAATTTTTTCGTCTCCTTGCCCAAAAGTAAGTCCTACTGAGGGTTGACTTTGAGATTATGTTTACCAGACTGCTTCCTGGAGTACATACACAGCTATAACTCTCAATGTATCATTTCTGTTCTGGAACACAACCAATTATAGTCAGGATAACCACTCCAGTAGATGTATTCCTCAAACAAGAGAATCACACACATACAGCTGTACCCATGAGGCCAAGCTCTGCCATCCTGCTGGGGTCAGCAATGCAAACACCATGAAATGCAGCTCAAAAAAAAACCCCAAAGGTCAAGAATCAGGTAACTGACCTCTTGCACCATCTGTGGGTCTGGAAACTTCATCCACATGCTGTTGCTCACTAAGTAAGAGGAGAGATCTCTTAACACATCAAGGACTTAAAACTGGAAAAGTACTTCATACCCAGATTCCTACTGCTTTTCCTTATTACATGAAGAAGCGTGGCATTCACCCTGAGTGTCCAGAGTGCCCTACAGACCATAGAAGACAGGGCATGCCCTGAAGAGCAAGTTGCTCAAAAGCTCTCACTGTCTGCATTATGGATCATAGCTGCAGGAAGTTCCCCCTAATTGGATGCTTTGGGGACATTTTACTTCAGAAACACACAACGGTACCAGCAGTTCCAGCATTTCAGTATCATTACAGCTTTCAAAAAGAAGAGTCCAAGACACAGCCTCTGTGCATGAACTGTCAATATACTGCAGAAAAGAATAAGGCTCTACTCTCAGCTTATTTCTTCTGAAGTGCTTAATATTATTCATTAATGCCACTAGAGAGGATTCGGCATCCCCCTAGTACAAGAAGAAGTGGAGAGAGAACAAGAGCATTGAAAGAAGGTATGGTGCAGAATGTGGGGCAGAAATGAAATGAGAAACCTGTCCCTGCAGATTACCACTCTAGATACTTCCAAATATTACCCAACCTCTTTCTAGTCCATGCCTCCTCAAAAAGAAGCAAAGAAGGGAGTAAATTCTGGCCACTTTAGTCTTTTTTTCTTGCTAGAAACCTCACCTCTTCCCAACTTGAGTTCCCAGCCTCTGGAATGAAGAGAGGAGAGTCATAGCACTGCACAGCTACCAGAGACCATATCTGTAGGAAATAAATAACCAGGATGCCAACCTGAGCTGGCTAGGCTCACTAAAAAGATCAAACGAGGATGTAAGCAGCTCTTTTCTGGAGCAGGCAGGCATCGTTTCAGTTGTTGAAATATTCATACCCCGATAGGAGCTGTTGCATCAATGTCTGTCCCTGATACAAACAAACCTGAGCTCAAAGCATGACAATCTGTGTTGTGCAGGGTGGAATCACAATTAAATGCATTTTCCAAGCCTCCATTTCTGCATGCACACATTTGACAGCTTTTCTGGTGACACTTCAAGAACATCCCAAATTCAAGTCCACAGTCTTCTGCCTGTGAAGGCAGGAGACATTAAAAACAGTTTTAGCAAATGCCCAGGATTTTAATTGTGTGGCTTCAATTTTTCCCACTCAGGCTCACCATACACCAGCAGCCCCATGTTTCATCTGGGGAGTGACTGGGTGCATCTGATAAATATGAGTTGGCAGGTTGAATCAAAATTCTCTGCAGGGAAGCGCCTGGAAAATTTCTGATCTAGAGGACTTTCTCCTTCACAATAGGGAATAGGGAAGAAGGAGACAGGAAATGGAAAACATTAGGCCTTTCACTCCTGGAGAGACACATAGAAGTACTTTCCAGTGCCCTTCCCAAATAAAGCAAAGAACAATTTACTGATGCCAGCAAAGGGACAGGGACTGGGGGGGCCACACTGCCACTGCCCTTTCAACAGCAGTCTGGAGAAATGAGCACGCTCAGGTAACATGACAAGAAAATGTTTTCGTACTCCCCTAGTCATATGCAGCCAACTGTGCATACACCCTGCAAAGCAATAGTGAGCCTGCTAAGGTGCCAGAGCATTTTCAACACTTGGGGATTAGAAAGAAAATGAGAATGGTCTGGCTCTGGAGTCTGCACTGTACTGCAATGTTGAAATGGAAGTTTGTTTCAGGCTTCTAGAGGATCTAAGGCTGGACAAAAATGACATTGCAGTACATTGTCTTGGAGGAAAGCCAAGCACATGCATGTGCAGCAAGCTGGATCAAAGCACAGCTATCACTGGTACATGCGCAAGGTATCACTTTCAGAAGTCAAGGGGTCATATCAGAATCTTTGTTTCCATTTCTCTGAGAAAGCGCTCTTTTGCCCTTGGGATTATGAAGCAACATGTAAAACTTTCCCAAAGATTCCTCAAACTCATTTTGGGATCCAAATTGCTTTAATTTGTTTCTGATGGCAATAAAAAAGTACACATGACCAGAGCAGACGGAGTCAAAGAGATGTATCCAACCTTAACTTTGCCATTTCCCATCTTTGCAAGCTTTACACAAAACTGTACAGGAGCATCCTGCACCTGTACTGCCCAGGGCCCCCCCAAGCCAGCACCGTCCCATGGAAGAAGTGCAGACTACTCAAGTTAGGCAACCGGCAGCAAAGACTCCAAGGCAGAGAAGTGCTTTGCTCTGGACCAGGCAAGAGGCAGTTGCATCTGTCAACATGCTACTAGATAAGCAAATGACAATAAAAAATAATGTTGGGAAATGAGCCCATTGAATATAAAACAACACTATTTTACCCTTGAATACTTAATGCACACAGTCATGATGATAAGTCATTAGAGCAAGACAAACCAACAGATAACATCTGCTTCTGCTAAGCAACATTCATGGCAGAGCTCTCTCAACTGAGCAGGACATGGCTTTGTTTCAAGAGGGACATGATTTCTAAGTCTGCCTCTAGAAATGAAGATATGAGACCGGACATCAGAGTACCCAGAGGTGCACCTAGCCCAGTGCTCCAAGCACCAGACTTGCAGGTAGGGTTGGTGGCATATGCTGACAAGCAGATCCTCCCAACCCAGGAGCCAGAAGACCTGGAGCACTAGTAGGCCCGCCTGTCTCACGTCTAGGGCTTCCTGGGGTCAAAAGCTTTAGTAGCTGGGGACACAAGACCGCGTCAACAAGATCACAGGCTTCCTGGAGGACAGTCAGTGAGACTGACTGGGTGGATGTCATGCTGCTTGCCCGGAGTAAGGGGTACCCACCGGCCACATCCCACACCGCTTGGCTGAGGAGGTGAGGGCCACCCTGTAGCCCAATCTCCTGTCTCCGGAAACCCAGCAAGCCAACTCATAAACAGGGCACTGCCACAGCTAAGTCACACCTGTCCAATTAAACAAGCAAAATGAAAATTCCCTTTGCTATCCCCAACAGAGCACACACTGCATTTGCTGTCAGCTGCACACAAGCCACAGCTGCTGACATTCACCTGAAAAGATTTCCAAAACTCAAAGCAGTGAAACAAGCCACTAGCAAACCACAGACACTTTTGTCATATTTTTCCATTACAGAATTACTGCTAGGAGCAGGAGACACACCAGTGACAGCAGGTCTGAGGCAAGACATTCACATCAGCATCTCCACCTGTGCTGACCCAGGCCCAGTGAGACCTACCAATTACCACTCGGCCTAACACCATTCTTCAAGTATCAGGCAAATCAGATTAAATATAGAAGGAACAGAAGATACATAATCTCAACTAAGTGTATGAAAGGTAGAAAGGGAAATAGAGCTGCAGGAGGAAAATGCTAGCTAAACACAAAATAGTATTGGTGAGTAGAAAGGTTTATTTCTGCAGGAGAACGTTAATTCATGTTTCTCTCTCCACTTCCTACTGCTGCCCTCCCCACCCACCCCCTCTGTTCCCCCTGCCCATTAAGTTCCTGGGAGAAAAGCTTCAAGCATCTTTTGCAGCAGCTAAGGCAGGTAATGAAAGAGGAAGATCACTCTTGCTCCCGCCTGCCCACTGTGTAGCACAGCAAAGAACAGAAATCAGTACTCAAACCAGCTAGGCACAAACTGACAGCAGCGTTAATGTCCCAAAGTCACAGGGAGCCCAACCAGAGCAGAAGCGGAAGCCAAATCTGGCAACATCTCCCCTGTGACCAGTTCTGTGCAGACATGGCTAAAATGAAGGAGGAGTTGAAGGCAGATCTGAAAGACCTCCAGCTCCCAGGCTGTTTTTGATCCCAGAACACTGGCAGCTCCAGAACACTTGCATCCACAGTCACAGTTAAAGTATTAGAAAAAACTTCTAAAAGAGGGAACAGGAATGGAAATGGGACTATCACCACAAACCACCTCTCCTCTAGGAGCAAATGCTGCCAGGCCAGGAGATAGCTAACACAGGAGCTGACTTTGTTACGGCAAACAATGTATTGCAGAGCTGAATTTGTCCCACCTATCCCTGTAACTGTATGCACAAAAGTTGCAAAGAAATACGGGGTGTGGATGAAGACGACCTCTTGTCAAGTTTTGTTTTTCCAAACCTTGTGAGCTGGCTCAGGACACACAGGATAATTTGGACTCCAGCTTCCACATGCTTTTACACACTGAGTTTTGGTCAGATCCTTACAGAGACATTGCCCAGTGAACAGTCTACCTGAAGATTCACTGCAGTCAACAGCAACATGCTCACCAACTTCTGCAAGACCCCCCTACAATTGCCATTGGGCTTGTTAGTTTACAAGACACAAAGCCACCATCAGACAACCCCTACAAGAAGCTGGCATGCTTGTGCTAAAGGCCCAAGGTGAACGAGGCCTGAGCACAGGGCCCATGACAACCAAAGCAGCTCACCCTGGGTATTGCCTCCTGCAGCACTGCTGCCACAGCTGCCTCCTGAACTGTTGCTGCTGCAAGCGGTGGCCTATGAGGCTGGAAACTTAATCCTGTAACAGGAGCTCAGGGCTCGCAGGAGCTACTGAGACTTACTTTTAGTTATCCAGAGTCACTCAGTGAAGAAATGCCATCCATGCAGGTCTCGGTTCAGAGCACAAACTCCTCTGCAGCTCAGAGGCAGCTGCCTGCAGACCCCCACCATGAAGCCAGCCACCCTCCAACCCCCGCACTGTGCCTGCCATCAGCTCCTCTGCCCTGCCCCACGCTCAAGGCAGGCAGCTCCAACCAATGCTGCCACAAGCATCAACGTCCCTCGCCAGGCCAGTGCTCACTGCAGAAAACCCAGGCTCAGGGCAATCCTTCCTCCTCCATGCACATAACCTGTCATGGCAACCTTCACCCTCCAGCTTCAAGCAACCCACCAGTCCATGTCCCAGGTCTAAAACCAATTATCCCCAATTCCTGATTTGTTTCCTGCTCATGCTGTTGGTCAACCTGTGACTGAACACCCTTCCTGGAAGCATGAGGCTCCCCTGCAGCCATGTGCTCCGCTTCCATGAGAGATGGGGCAAAGGTGCTTGAAAATCCCTGGTGCCACTTCTGCATGGATGGCCTGCTGGCAGGCAGCAGCTCCTGCTCGGGGGACCAGCCCTCTGGAAGTGCCCAGTCACTTCTCTTTCGGGGGCCCGGCTGGCTGCGCTGCACCCCAGGGCCCTCGGCACAGCAGCCCACTCACAGCTGTCCCCTGGCCCCCTCCTCCCCACCTGACAGCCACAGAGAAGGTGGTTTCGCACAAGAGGAGGAGCTGGGCAGAAGATCTCATCTCGGCATCCCCTCTGGCAGAAGCATTTTCTTCCCTCTCCCCCCTGAGGCAGGCAGGCAGCAGCCTGGCTCCAGCCCTGCAGCCTCTGGCCCTCACCACAGCTTGTCCTCCTCCTCACTCTGGGGTGATTCATGTCAGCCCAAAAACTGCTCAGCAAAGCCCACTTTGATCTCCAGCCTGCTGGGTCCCTGCGTTGAACGTCACCACTGACTGTGTCCAGCATGAAAACAAAAAGTGGACTCCCCTCTCCTGTGATCTTTGCACAGCATCAAATCTGGGCAGGTGGGGCACCAGGGGGATGAGGGGAATGAAGCCTGTAGGGAGTCTGCCAAAGTCTCCACACAGACAACCAGGTTGTTCAAGCCTAACACAGGTTGTGTCCATCTCAGCAAATGGAACCACGTGAGGAGAGACAAGATCCAACCCCTCGACACCCTTTGGGGTTGCAAGTCCAGAAATAGCCCTGATCTTTCTAGCTCAGGCCCACAATCTCTTTCAGATGTTGCTCACTTTGAAGCCATGGCTTTCCCCGTCTGAATTCCATCAACCTTCTACATTAAATACATCACTGTATTTAAAACAGGGTTCGTTTCTGGCACCGGTGAAAACTGGATCTGAAAATTGTCGGAATGACCAAAAAGGGGGCACTCGTGCTGAGCGCATCCCCCACTGGAGGAGGGAAGCCTGAAGCAGCCAGACATCACGCTGGAGCACTTCCTCGGCTGGCTGGTGTACAAGTCTGGGACAAAGGGACAACCCAGCACAGGGACCAGCTTCAGCGTGGCATCAGGCACCACCATGCATGTGCAGGGGAAAGACCACCCTTCCCTGAAGGGATTTCAGGAGAAACTTAACAGTCATTGCTAAAGGGGTCAATCAGATGCGTGTTGCCAATAAAGAGTATTTAAAAAAAAAAAAAAAAAAGAAAAAAAAAAGAAAAAGGCAGAGTTATTTATAGCCCAGAATTTCTCACTCCTCTGCAGAAGCACAGCCCAGAAGACTGCATTGTTGGAAGATGGGGAACACACGCACCACGGCAGCCTCCATGGCCGGTGCCGGCGCCGACATAACTTCAGACCCGACCGAGCTCTGCGGCTGCCGGCCGCGCCGGGAGCTCCCTCCCGCAGGACACCGGCTCCATTTACGGCCGGCGCGGAGGCTGCCCGGTAACACAGGTGTCACTGCCGGGAGAGAGAGACCCCACAGACGCAGACAACCCCGGGACCGGAGCGGCCCGGCCCTCCCGGCGGCCGCACCCCCGGCCCGGCACCCCCGGCCCGGCGAGTCCCCCGGTCCCCGTCCCCCCTCCCCCGCCGCGCCGCGCGCCACGGGCAGGACGCTCCGCAGGCGGCCGCGGGCGGCGCTCCGCGGGCGGCGGGCGGGCGGCGCGCCCCGCGGGCGGCGTTACCTGGCGCTCCCGCTGTCATGCTGCACCGGCCGTCCCCCGCCGCGGCCTCGCGCCGCCGCCGGCCCCCCCCCGCCCGCCCCGGGCGCAGCCCATCTGCCGCGCGCCCGTCCCCCCGCGCCGCCGCCGCCGCGCGCCAATCGCCGCGCGCGCCGCCAGGACGCGCCGCCGCGCCCCAGCCAGTGTCGTCACCCGCCGCCCGCCGCGCCCATTGGCTGAGCCCGCGCGGCCGCGGCGGCCCCTTCGGCGGGCGGGCGCGCGGGGGCAAATCTTGTGTTTTAAGGCAGCTGCGTGGGGAAAAGCGCGGCGCGGGGGGGTCCGCGCCCACGCCCGTCACCCTCCCCCCCCCCCCCCCCCCCCCCCCCCCCCCCCGCCGGCGGGGCTCGGCCGCGTCAGAGGTGTGCGGGCACCTGGGAGGCGGGGACCAGTACCCGCCTGGGAGCGAGAGGGGTCCTGAAAGGCGTCATAATGCTCCCGGGTCCTCGTCAGCGGGGAATGGGAAACGCACCGTGAAATCTCGGGCTCCCCCCACATGACGTTTGCCATGTGACAGCCCGTGGGCTTTTCCTGTCAGCATCCAAACGTGGGAGAACCCCCCCAGGCGCAAGGCTGGAGCGACCAGCTCCGGCCACTCCTGCGACAAAGAGGGCACTTCCCTGCAAAGATCCCCAAACGCACCAGAAGAAAAATCTCCTTCACAGTGCGCGGTTTCACCTTCTCCTTTCCTTCAGAATTACGCTTCCCCAGGCACAGCGTGGTCCCGCTCCTGCTCCTCCCAAACCCGCGGGTTCAACTCCTCCACGAGCTGTCCGAAAAGCAGAAACAGACCCTCTTCTGATGGCAAGCATGACTGATTCTGCAACGTCCCCAGCAGAGCCCCCGGGGCCGTGGGCATGGCACAGTGCTGGGGCTGGGAACACGAGTCCTGCTCCGAGCTTGCCCCTTGCCTGGGCTGTGCCATGCCCCGGGGCTGGCAGGCGGCTCTGCCGGTCGCCCTCCTGCCCCTGCCCCACCGGCTATGGAAAGGACTATGCTGTTATATCCCAAGATGGGCACATATTTGACCTGGTTTTCGTTTTTTTCTGAGATAGAGGTGCAAGGCAGTGTTTAATTACACAGCAGCCACAGGCAAGAAATGAAGACTGCCTTCTGCTGGCTGCTATTGCCGAAGTTAAGGCAGGTCACATGTAATTCCCCAAGAGGAGATAACAAACCCTCCCAGCCCCACCACACGGCATGTGATCTTCTCTGAGTGGTCACGCTGTGGCCTTATAGCTCATTCAAAGGACAGGTTCTCCAGAAGCAAAAGCACACTGAGTCACCCAGTCAACACTGACATGACAAGCAACCCCCAATGAATCGCTACCGTCCCTTCCCGCTGCGCACTGAGGTCTCACTAATGTTTTCTTCCCCAGTATGAGTCAAATCTATCACTTATCTGGCTGGTTCTGCAGTGATCACAGTCAAGCTATGGAGCAAGTTGTCAGTGCTGTTTCCATCCCTGTAGAGAAATACCCCTGCAGACAGATGCCTCTCAGGATCCTCTAAGGTCAGCAGTGAGGCTGCTGTCCCTTGACAGTGGAAGAGGCACCTTCCACTTTTTGCTGTGAGTAGCATCCAGCCCAGTGACAGCGCAGTGTGCATCCAAGGGGGCTTGAGACAAGCAGATAGGGTGACCCCTGCAGAGGACACACTCTCTTGTTGAGCCAAGACAGGGTAGTTTGCAAAGGGCTTAGGCTATGGCCCAGCTTCTTCCCCTTCAAAGTCTGTGCAAAGATTTAGAGGAATGTCCCCCGCCTGCAGTGATGAAGAGCACGCAGCTGAAGAAGCTGTCAGGGGTCCCCGCAGGTTCACTTAGCCTTCAGGGCTGAAGGGCCATACCCTGCAAACCACGCTGGCTGCCGCGAATGGCTGTTTAAAAACAGGCCACAGAGTTGGAAAGGTCTGAGCAAGTGGTGGACAATCGGTTCCCAGCCACCTCCAGAGTAAAACTTACTCCCAATTACTTCAAACACAGAGCAGTAGGTTATTTACCAGCCTGACGCCCCAGTGCACCACATTCAGCGTGAAGCATGTGCCCAGCTCACAGGCTTCCAAAGGCGGGAGCAGCTCAAGGAGAAGCTGCAGATAGAGCACTAAGTCAGGCAGTTACAGATGTTAGGACTGAATCTGTGGGTGAATCACTTCTATTCGTTTTTAAAAGTCTGACTGAGACTGAAACACAGTTTTAGCATAAACTATTAGCAAAACTATTCTTATAAGTACTATAAGAAATCTGCAGGCTCTCTGAGACACCAAGACTGGTGCCTTGGCTTCTGTCTGACTTTCCCGAAGGCTGTGTGAGAGCAGATGAAGGAAGAGTTTCAGCTTCCTTTCCCCCGTGAAAGAGCAGAAACCTGACTCCATGACTGTATGCAGTGAAAAATCAAGATTAGATCCCTTACTCTCGGCCTGGTCCAAAGTTACAACTCTCTTCAGAGCCAAGGAAACCCTGCAAACACTGACTGTGCACGGTGGAGTTTGTCATGAAAATCACAGAGGGTTTTTAAAAGTCTGTGCCTTTTGGGTTGGCCTTTGGAGATCACAAAGCCCTTGAACTTTTGCTATTTCAGCCTTCCTGGGTTCTCCAGCTATCTTTAAGCTGCTGGATGGAAGCTGACTGTCCAATGCCTGACAGGACACTGATGCCCCATGCCTGTCCCATGCCTTCCTGGGAAAGGAGACAAAGAGGAAGCAAAGGCAAAGGCCAGAAAGGGGAAACTGCCCAAACTGCAGAGGTTTCTTGCCCCTCACCCCAGCCATACATGAGGCTGACCCCACAGAAGCTGGAGGGCTCCTCTGCACACTGTGAGCAGCCAGCTTTGCTGACAATGGGCACACTGCTCGTGGCACACTGCTGGGAGAGGGAAAAAGCCAAGTGACTGCACGGCCAGGGCACCCACACAGCCCCGGAGCATGGGGCTTGGCGCTGCAAGCTGGACTTGCTCCACGGGTCCAACACTTGGGATGGGATGGGCTGTGCCAGACCTGCTCGCTGAGCCTGATCCGGCCCAGACGTGGACAGGGTGCCGGCTTTGTCCCCACAGGGCACAGGAAAGCAGGCCAGTCCCTGCTAGATGTCAGTCCTGTGTGACTGTCACATGGGTGTCAAAGCTAGCTGGAAATGCTTCAAGAGACTGCGTGGCCTCTGTACCTGCAGGATCTGCCTGAACCCTGTTTTTTAAGGAGCAAGCTAAGTCTCTGAGCAAGGGTCTCATCCTGCAAAAGTAACCTCAGAAGCTGACCTAATTTGAGACCCAATGCCCAATGCTTTAGGTGTCTGAGAAGCAGCAGGAGAAACCTGGCTGGACCAAGTCCATCGCCAGTCTCAACGGCTCCTTTCTAATGTTCTAAAAAAATCCAGACTGGCTGTATCAGGACCATCCATGCTGTAGTGTCTCTGTGCTGGGCTGTGCACAAGCTCCCCAGCCCCTCCGTAGGGCAACCCCAGCCAAGACCGGTCCAGGGACTACTCCTTCCTGAACATGCAACCCCATGGGAATACAGGGCCAGGTAGCCAACACAGCAAAGCAAGAGAAAGGGAAAGAAATATTAGCTCTGAGCAACAAATAGTCTTCTTGCAGCCTTTGTTCCTCCCAAAGATGCCTGAGGACTTCAGAAGCCAAAAACCATGTAACCTCACCTTTTAGATCTAATCAGATAGACCCTCCCAAACTGATTGCAGTGCTGCAGACTCACACTGCCTGAAACTACCAGCACCCTTCCCTGTGGCAGAGGGGTGTGAAAAGAAAAATGTCTCAGTAAAAGAGACTGAGCATCAGCATTTTCAGAAACCAAAGGTACACTTAGCTGGGATGCCAGGAAGTTAAAAAAGAGAAGGCTTTCTTGGGCAAAAAGAGGAATCCCTTTGAAGAGCTGCCTGATCCTGCTGTCAAGGGGAATGTGCTCAAGCACGGCAGGAATTCAGGAAGGCTCTGCAGCGGCACATCTGCAGGACACCTCAATCAGTACTATGTAGGATGTAACCTTAATGGGGTACATGTTCCAGAGGTGGCTCAGATACACCCTAGCGAAGGCACAAGGCCACCAAGCAAACCCCTCTCTGCTTCAGCAGGGCAGGAAGGTGGATACATTTTCCATCTGCGACAGAACTGGTTCTGCTGCATTTATCACACCTTGCTGGCAAACATGACACAATCTGAGCAATACAGCATGACTGGTAATTGGGTGTCAGTAGGTTTTCATGGGAAGCTGGGGGGGGGTAAGGATCCCATTAATCTCCCATACTTAGAGGTAGCTGCCAGAGAGCTCGTCCTGAAGACAAAATTAACTCTGACAACTAACTCCCATCCCCATTAACAAAACCCCAGTAAGTAGCAACGTATCCTGGCTCCTAACAGCTGTGGGTATTATACCACCCTGCAGCTTTCTGCCTGTGCCAGACTGCCGAGGCACAAGCACTCAGCCGTCAGAGCTCCCACTCCTGACCAAGGCTGCATTATGTGGGGGGTTTGGGGGGCCCCTCCGCCAGCCCTGCCGAGCCGAGGCAGCGCCGAGGCAGCTTGAAGCGGCACCACAGCAGGACTGCTTAGCTGCACCGGGGGAGCTGATCTGGGGAGCACCAGGGGGAAAGGGACACGGAGGGACGCTGAAAGCTAACAATTAAATTTTGGGGCCTGCTTGGCCCATGATGTCATGGTTTCCCAGCGCCCCGCCGATTGGCTGCGGGTGAGCATCTGCTGGGAGCTGGGGCTGGTTATTTGCCTGAGGTTCAGACCTTTCCCAGCAGCTCTGAATCAGGCTGGTTGTCGTGACAACCTGGATAGTGGCAGCTCCTGATAACCACGTAATGAGGTTGTCACAAAAAGGAGCCCCTCCATCAGAGAGGTTTAGGGATCATTAATGTTTTCGAGGGAGCGTGAGAGCAGCAGAGGTAAGGGGACCATCTGGCGATGCTGGAGCACATCAACAGCCTCCCTTGGAAAGGAGCTTCGTTAGACAGGAACCACCTACCGACACGTAGCGATGGGAACCAGGCAGGCTGCCTGCCAGCAGTGAGGGGATCCCAACTGCTCAGCTCTGGGATCTGGTATCTGCCGGGATCCAGGCAAAGTCAGAGCAAGTACGACACACAAGTGCTGCCCGGGAACGACTCAAGTCCCTGAGTGGTGAAGGTGCCCGGGGCTCGCTCGGGCACAGGGCAGTAATGCAGCCTGGGAGAAGTGACACAGTGAGGCTGGCACACAGAGGCCTTCCCACTGTGCTAATGGTCTCACATGCCACCTCTTGGAGCGTAAGTCATTGAAAGACTATTAGTTCACCCCATTTGCAGGTAACTTCTGCAAATGTTTCAAATACCTCCCCACTACCATGCCATGCAGCACATGTACTACAAACCTCACACAGGGCAGGGCAGGGACTGGCAGCAAATGCAGCTCATTCAAAGAGAATTCAAGCATGGCTGTGCTGTCCTGAGGATCCTCTCAGCTTAGATGCAAGAATGACAAGGCAGGATAGAGATGTCCCCTTGTCATTACTGGAGACTGAGCCTGGGGAAATCACGCAAGGTGCCAAACACGGTGTCTTCCCCTGCGATCTACACATGCACTGCCTTCTCACCCCAGGAAACCTTTTGTCCTTCAACCTGTCCTTGTGAAACATGGGCTTCACCCTGTTCTCAACAAACCCACAAGATTCCTGCCACTGGCTGCAATAATAGTGACTGGCGTGCTGCAGTCTGAAAACTTCATGAATGGTGGTAACACCAAGGCTTTGGAGAAGCTCAGTTGTCACACTACTGATCCCCGAGACCACAACCCTGAAGAAGAATGCCCACACTCATGTTAAGGAACACACTCTTGAAAAAAACCTTCCTGCAAAATGACGTAGTCTGAATCTTTCCCAGGAGGAGATGGAAATTGCCTCCATAGATAACTTTGTGAATCTTACAGCAATAACTGACAGAATGTTTCTTTTATGTTATCTTCATCTGTTTTAAAAATACCTACTGTAAACACGTTATTAATAAAGTCTTCATATTAAAAGCATCTGTACTTCTACTTCAGTTTATATTTTTACCTCAAATAATAATTTTCCTACTCAGAATTAATGCTTCAACTGTGGCTTTAACTGAGATGTAATAGGAATATTAACACATGCCAATTAAATACCAATCAACTACTAAAGACTGCATTTTATAGATATATTTCTTAATATACCACTGCTACACCTCATTAAAGTGTTGTTGAATCTTCGCAACTAGCGTAAATAATCAAGTGGGATATAATCCACCTCCAGGAAGTAGTAAAACTGAATGTACTCCTCTCCTACTGTGGGGACGTGTATGGTATAAAATTCAAAGCTAAGGCAGAGATATAGTTGATTACATATAACAGAAATACTCTCAGATTAATACTAGGCACCAGGTTCACAAATCCTCCCTCTCAGAAAGGAACAAAGGGTTGGCAATGTCTGCAAGGAGATCCCCATCCTGGAATACGGTTTTGCAAGAGGGAAACAGTATGAGCCAATAGTACTTAAACCTGAGCTCTGAAATACTGCCTGAACTGTAATTACTGATTCTTCCCCACGAGAGGCTGTACAACCCAGCAGCATTGCTCCTCTCATTTTAGCAGAGGGGAAACTAAGGCAAAGAGCTGCTACAGGAGCTCAGGGCTGGGCAGCAGCTCAGTGGCAGCTGTGCACTAACCCTCCTAGCAACATCACCTCCCACAGATCCCCAGTGTCATTCCCAGGCCCTTTTTTTTTTTTAAACTGCAATGGAAATCACCTTCCAACAAGAATAGCAGGACTAACAGCTTAAATGTATCAATCAAGCCCTACCTTAACACGGCTTATAAACAGAACATATCACATATCACAGCTTCACAACAAGGCCAGGTTGGACGGGGCTTTGAGCAACCTGGTCTAGTGGAAGGTGTCCCTGCCCATGGCAGGGGGGTTGGAACTAGATGATCTTTAAGGTCCTTTCCAGCCCAAATCATACTTTGATTCTACAATTCCTGCAGAAACAGGTACAGGATTCAGAATTTTTCAGGAGACTCCTGTAAAGTCACATCCTCTTAATGTCTCTTAAATGTCTCCCATCCTCCTTCATGGGGAACATCACATTTGGCTGAACACAAGCAAAGATGACCCACCTGCCTGCTGGATTTTATCTGGTAAAGATGTTGAATTCAATCTGTTCTCAGGCCTGAGAAAATCAAGACTGACCCTACCTAATTAAAGATCACAGAATGGTTTCCAGTCCTTCCTGGTGTCAGAGAACAAGACTCTGAGATGCAGCCTGTTACCCCAGACCCAGGGAAGTGTGGCAAAGCTGCCATGGCCCAGCACAAACACCAGATTTACCGATACGTGACCAGGCATAACCCCTTGCACTACAGTGTCTCAGCAGAGGTGAAAGATTACATCTCATTTAGGAACACACATATGTAACTATGCTGCCATATGCTTTAAGGGCAAAATCTGACAGTAAAATCACCACAGCAAGATGGGAAAATGCAGCAAATTTATCTTTGCCTGGAAAAATAGTTGTCATTCAGCACTGATTCTTCACTGGAACAGTCATACATCACTGTGCCTTGGTTTTCAACCTGTAAAATGTCTAAAGCTGCATGAGACACATAAAAACTATTCTCCAAGCTGTTTATCTTTGTTTTAATCTGAAAAGCATTTTCCAGCATACTAGACTTTTACCCAAATCATTCGCCATTTTTTTTCCCCAACTACTTGTGAACAGGAATGATACCGATTCCTGTGCCTGCTGAGAGGCATCAAACCAGAGACGCTCAAGAGGTAAAATGTCAGCTTTATACAGGCTACGCTTAGGTTTAGCCACACTGTGGCAGTGTCTGGATCTGGGGTTTTCATTTACATTCACCTCTATGTAATCATTAAGACTAATTACTGCAGCACTGAGGCAAAGTGTGAAGCAGCCCTGCCTGCACAGCCCTCTGCTTTTCACACCTGAGCTCAGCCCTGTGCTGAGAGCACACCTGTCAGCGGGGAGACATGCTGAGCTCCCACCTGGATATACATATTTGAAAGGGGTACCTGACATTTTGGGGTTTTAGAGATGCTGAATACTGAGGCCATGTCTGTGACTCTGAAACCAAACCACCATGAAGGTAGCATCCAAAGGGAAGGTATATATCTGATCTGATTTATGAAAATGAACTGATTAAAGCCAACAAGGCTGTTAGAAAATGAAATGGCATTAACAGCTTTTACATTAAAGGCGCTATTGAATTTTTTAATGCCTGTTTCTTGGTCAGATATTTTTGAAATTAAAAAAACCTTCCTCTCTGGCCCTTTACCACTCAATGCAGTTGTGTTTCAGGAACAGAAAGGTCTTAGGCAGGGATTCAGACCTCTTCTTTGCACTCCATCACCAGATTTCACATGAGGGATGATTCTGGACTGAAGATACAGGAGACTGAAGTGCTGTTTGCTGTGGAAGAGAAGCAGGGCCAAGTAGCTGCCAGGAGAACTTTGCCATCCTTGACCTTCTTCTGCCTTCAGAGTATTCCGGAGAGAGCATGGAAGCCTGAAGCCACTGAAGTCCAGGATTTCCCTATTGCCCTGAGACGGGCTCCATGGGAGCAGGGAGGGAGCCAACCTGTGAGGGGGGCAGTAATGCACTACAAAAGAAGTTGGAGATACAGACTACCATCCAGAAAGAAGCAACCTGAAGAGGAAAGATTCTCCAACTTGTTTTCAATACCTGGAACTAGCACCCTTCCTTTAGCATCCCAGCTGCTAGAAGCATAAGATGAAGGCATCACCCAAGGTTGTGAGAACAGTAAAGCTACCAGGGGCTCCCCAAATTTGTATCCATGCAAACAATTCTTGCAGCTGGGACATCCTCCCACAGTAACCCAGTCACACAGCCTCCAAGTCTGGGTTGACTTATCTCTGTCTGTCCTATAGCACAGACAAACTCATAATGGTTTGCACTTCTTAGAGATCCTAGACCCTCAGCTACAGTATCACAGGGGAGGGTCTGAATTATTCCTTCAAAGCAGATGGGACAGTTGAAGCTGCTTTCATCTTTGGTGGTTCCTTCCCCTGTCCCCACAAATCAAAGCAGATCTTATTTCCATGTGGCTCCTCCTTCTTACTCATCTCTTTCTTGAAGAACCGCTTTTCTCACTATAAATGTTGTGTATTTAACCTCATACTAGCTCAGTATGAACTTCGATTTCACAGCTATGGCAACTCCACTGATGTCATGGGTGAATACAAAGGTGCCATGAAGGGCAAACACAGGCACTGCATGATGGCTTGTGAGCGCTGGGGATACCAAAATGTTGCAATGCAAAGGTACTAAAGGCATTGGGATAACATCAGCCCAGAGGGCCTGGAGAAAAAAAAGGACTTTGTGTGGTTCCCATTTCACCAGTGAAGACTTCCATTGCCTGGAGAATATCCCATGACAGTTAGATTTTACTACCATGCCAGCTCAGGGCTGTGTCCTCCCAGCAGCTAGAAGACTAGATAGAGACAAGGGCTGTCTGGGATGTTACAGTACTTCCATACCAGCCTGCTAGACTGAAGCCTCACAATTAGAAAAAGCATGATAGAGAACGTGTGTCTTTCCTTAGAGAATACCCTTCCCAAGCTTAAGGGGGTTGTGATCTACAAAGTTAAAATGCAAGAAACTGTGGCTGCTGACCAGGCAAAGTATTTGGTATTGGGTTAAAGAATCAATGGCTCTCTGCTATAGCAGGCAGGCATCAACTGCACTAGCTAAAGTGCTCCTCCTTCCTTTAGTGTGCCTAATACCAGCTAGAGCAGCAGGACTGAGACTGCTTTTGGGATATGAACAATTTGCAACAGCTGAAGAAAAAGATTCCTCTGAAACCCGATTTAGCAAGACAGTTCAAACAAGATTTCAGGAACTTGCTCCAGAGGAAGGACTTTTACCTTTGCAAGACTGACCACATCATGGCAGTGAATGGAGAATGCCAGAAACAAACTTACATGTACCGAGAGGAGCTACTAAAGCCTGAAAGACAACCTTGCCTCCAACACATCCTCACTGCAGTTACTTCTTCAGAGGAGAATACCTCCTTCTCCTTCTCTTCTCCTTCTCCTTCTCATTGCTGTCTGTGAACCCTTCCAGCACCTTCCTTCCCTTTCTCCCCTGTAACTCTGCACACACTTGTAGCTCACTATACATCAGGACACAGACAGTAAAATGTATGAGCTTATACATTTGTTCCTGCCAAGTAGCATTTCACTACTATTTGTCTCCAGACTCGTGGTTTTGTTTGGCTACAAAGACAACTCCATAAGAAATAATGAAGGCTGGTCACCCAGCTAAGCATGTGTGCAGGTACAAACACCAAGGAGAAGTTCGTTCCATAGATTTCTTCCATGTCATTGAGAAAGTTAAGGTCTGTTTTGACATAGCATAGACAGAGCCAAGCATTAGTTTTAAGACAGAAGGCCACAACACCAGAAAAAAAATCACTTTATTGTAAGATCAGAATCCAGAAGGTCGTGGAGATTGAGTTTTCTGGCAAAACAGGTTTTTTTCTTTTCCTTCTAAAAAATATGGTTTTTAGTGTAAAGAAACAACTGTGGTTTGACAAGTCTTATCTGAACAGTAGAACAGTTTTGAACCCCAAAATTAAGGAAAGATATGTCCATGGGACCCTGAACCCAAGACAGTCCATAGGGAGAGGGTGAGACCTGTCTCAGATGCGGAGACCTTTTCATATCACTTTCAGTGACCAGCATCTTTAAAATACTCAAGAAAGAATCCATTTTAGCATACACCCACAGGATAGGAAAACTTTTTGTTCATGGCAAATCTATGAAAGTTTTTTTTCTCCATCCAGTTCAGATCAAAAACAAATGTAAAAAGAAAAAATATTTCAAGAATTGTGAGCATGACCTTTTGACCAGCTTCAGTCCAGTATATAAAGTGTGATAGTGCAGAATGCACTACATTTCAGCCCTCATCTCTGGCTGTTAAAGTCCAGCGTTCAGAGAATACAGTCAGGCTTATTAATCTCATGCTTAAAGATGTCACCTAATCAAGAGCTAGGATCAGGAAGAAATCCCCAGCTGACATTAAAATGTTAAATGCAATGGACTGTATCCAATTATTATTTTTATTGGAATTGCTAATATATGGGATGGGGCTGGAGGGGCTGATTTCCAAGATAAACATGTGACATCAATGCCACTGGAGACAGGGACTAACTGAAGCTTTCGACCTGCTCTGCGCTGTGCTGCTGTGCCAGGTCAGACCCCCCTTCCATCCCAGGCCTGCCCACAGCCAAGCGGTCAAGAAGCTCCCATGGGGTCGGGGGATCCCTGTTACAGCAATGGTGTCTGTGTGCTCTCATGCATCACAAAGGCTACAAACCTGCATGGTTGCCCAGCTATTCAACTAACCCCCATCTTCCATGAGATATTTCCTCTTTTGGTACCCATGAAATCCAAAGCTCTGGGATTCCTGTCTCTGGTAAACCTAGCATATAAACATAGAAACTGTCTCCTTCCATGAGCAAATGGATTTCTCTCCGTGAAGAGATCTCACAGCAGGCCTTCATCTCTTCAGGTTGCGTATGTGCAACCTGTAGCCAATGTACCAAGACAGCCTTCTTTGTCATAAAAGTGCCTTTGCAGTTACCTCATAAGTTTCCCTGACAGTCTGAGCTACTTCAATGCAAGGATATGTCATAAACCTTCCTCCAAAAAATCCTTCACTGCATGAGAGGAAAATGACTGGGGTGTGTTGACAGCCTTCAACTATCTGAAATCACTTTGTGAAGTGTTACGTGGACCCAACCCAGCCAAGAACAATCACCCTTGAAATAGAAATTAAAATTAAATACCTTTATTTTTTCATGAAAGAAAGCAACATGTTTCATTGGAGCACTCACTCTACCTCTGTCACTCTGACACCTTCACTGACAATCACGCTTAGCTTCTGCCGATGTCACCCACCAGGATGGGGTCACCACACTCAGTACCCATCTCCCTGCTCTTGGTACCTGGTAAGCAGATAATGGATCCATAGGAACTATCTTTACAATGAAAGGTAGCATCCTGTATTGAGGCCACTGGCAGAGAGGAACAGAGCCAGAGGACAGTACTGGATTCAGTGGCATCCTGCCTGCTCTCCTGATGCCATGTATCTGCACTGGGCTCTAGCCAACAGGATGCAGCCAAACCTAGCAGGCAGTTCCATGACATTACTCCAGCTTCCACCAGTGTAAATGAGACTGAATTCCTGCCCTCACTTTTCCCATGCTACCAGCGTTTCTTTACTGTGTGACTGCCAGTCAGAATGCCAATCCAGTCTGCCTCTGGCTTACTGTGGGATCCAGACTCTTATGCTTCAGTGCCTCCTTGCAGTCAAAACGAGAAGTTTGTTCATAAATGTTTTTAATCTTGTTGCTACCCTGGCTTCTTCTTGTTAGCCATCTTGCACAGCTGTTGGTTCCACACCAGGGAAACAGGCCAATTATCTTGCACAGCCCAAGGGAGAGCTACTACTCAAGGAGGCAATGGGTGCTTGCCCCAGCAGGAATAACTGCTGTGCTATGGTGAGGGGAAGAAATCCTGGAAGTTCAGAAAGTCTTAACAAAGCAAATTCCTCATCATCAGAGGAAGAGAAGTATCATCCTTCTGGCAAGTGATGTCTGTTGCATCTCAGAGGGCTGCACACAGCCCTGCAGATGGCAGGTAAGGAGTCATTTCATAGACTCATAGAACAGTTTGGGTTGGAAGGGACCATAAAGATCATCCAGTTCCACCCCCCTGCCACGGGCAGGGACACCTTCCACTAGCCCAGGTTGCTCCAAGCCCCGTCCAACCTGGCCTTGAACCCTGCCAGGGAGGGGGCAGCCACAGCTTCTCTGGGCAACCTGTGCCAGGGCCTCACCACCCTCACAGGGAAGAATTTCTTCCTCATATCTAATCTGAATCTACCCTCTTTCAGAGTAGAGGGGGAGAATCCCCTCCCTCGCCCTGCTGGCCACACTGCTCTGGATGCAGCCCAGGACACTGTTGGCTTTCTGGGCTGTGAGCGCACATTGCTGGCTCACAGTCAGGTTTTCATCCTCTAATATTCTCAAATCCTTCTCCGCAGGGCTGCTCTCGATCCAACCTCAGCCCAGACTGGATATGTGCTTGGGATTGCCCTGACCCATGGGCAGGACCTTGCACTTGGCCTTGTTGAACTCCATGAGGTTTGAACCTCATGTTCTGAAGATAGCAACCCTTGGGGCAGAGCTCGGCGACTGATGCAGGGCTGGGCAGCTCCAGGGCACAGTTACTCTTTACAGGCCAATGTGACACATGGCCACAGACTCAAAGCTGGCGAGTAGAGACCTATGTTGCCAAGCAGGACGGGCTCCTCCATCATCAACATTTCAGCTCCTGATAACTTGGACTGAAGGTCCCAAGGGAGCACCTTAGCCAAGTCCAGTCACCCTAACCACACTGTCTCCTTGGAGCTGACACCTGCAGGTCAAGAGAGGGTCGAGGCCATCAAGAGACAGCCTGCTCTCCCTACACAGGGGCAGACACATCAAGCCTGGGCTGTAGTATGCAACACAGAAGGTATGACACCAGCAGGATGGCTTTCAACTAAACCAAAAGCTGTCTGTTCACTTTTCCACACAGACATCATCAGAGAGACCTGGTCCCTGCTCTTTCAAGCTTGTCATCACACAAGACATGGGCTCTACTTCCCACAAGAGATCTGGTCTGTCAGTTCAGGCTGATCAAGTAGAGCCCAGCTCCTCCTCCTCACAAAGAGTTAAGTGATTGTAGTTTACACTACACTTACAGGTATCTGCAGAGAGGGAAGAGAGAGGGGAGAAGAGGCTGACTTGCCCTTTGGAGGTCCAATCCTTTCACCACCTGCCTCCCCCAAGCCCTGCACCAGCAAAATGGATTTCCACACTTAATCTCACACACAGCCTTGGTGTCATCCCACTTGCTTTTATGTGGAAGCCATGCTCCTTTTGTAACAGTGCATGGTTCAGAACAGACTGACTGTGTGGCAAGGTGAATTACAGCTGTGAACAAAATGTCTGGACAATTGCTATGGCAAAAAGAACTGGCCTTGCTTCATGCTACTGCCGCCAGTTATCTCCTGGTTGCACAATGAATCCCTTATCACCTTCTCTCACCAGAACTGGGCAGAAGAAGCTTTGTGGCCTTTGCTTTTCCCTCACTAATCATTGCTGGCTAACAAGTCCCACGGACCAGGAACAGCCTGCTACTCTGGCTCAGAAATAGAGCTCATACCTTGCCTTCAATCTGACTGCTGAAAATGTGCCCTCAGATGGCCTGTGATGCCATTTTTGTCTTCTAATGGAAGCTGAATGTCACTGCTTTCTCCATCAGGAATGAATGCTGGCAGACTGAAGCTGCAGTTCTGGCTACTTGTTGCACCAGACAGCAGCTGAACAGGCCTGTCCAAGGAGAGTGGGACTAGGCAGGCACAACTGGAAGCCTAACTCCCTTCAGTCCCAGGGTGGGCAGTGTCAGTGCCTGCCAGAGCCCACCGAGCTAGAGCTGGCACAGAGAGGCAGCCTTGCACTCCCCAGCTCGTGTCTCTTGTCACTGCTATGATCAACACTCCTTGGAGAGATGGAAAGTCAAGATGCCAACACCAGTTCCCTTGGAAGGAGACTAAGAAACTGTGTTCTATTTGCGCCCAAGTGATCTGGTCAGAACCAGCTGGATGGATTCAGGAGACAGGAGGAGAAAGATCTTATCTGTTTGCTGTTTAGTGGTTTAATGTCAGAAAGCATTGGAACTGAAAGTATCTCAAGCTTCATGGCCTTTGAGCTCTCTTGGTTGTGGTTCAAAAAGGCAAACCCCGAACCAAAAGAGCTCACGAATAACATAGGAATTTTCTTCCCTCTATTGTCTCCAAAAATATGAAAACAAATTCTACCTCAGGTGGGCTGCAGCCCTGTCAGGGGCACAATGCTGGGTGACATCTGCATCTGCCCTGTCCCATCCTGTACCTCTTTAAGGGTGCCAGCCCACAAACTGTGGCCGATCTGTAGTAACTCCACCCCCTCAGCTACCCAAAACTCGTGTAAATAAGACAAAGAAACAGATCAATCTTACCCTACATAAGGGAAATGGAGAGGCACAACCAGTCCCATATACATGTTAGCACTTCAGAATAACCCACTGTACTTTGGGAGCCTACTCCCTGTATTAACTACTCTACTTTGTAATTTTCCAAGCAAAAATAATTTTGACCCTGCAGAAAACTATCTGTCCAGAATTGCCACCACTGAACTGGCAGGCTTGTGTCATTACACCTCCCTCCAGTGTCCTTGTACCAACAAAGCCAGAAAAGACTGGGGGGTGATGAGGATGGCCATCAAATCCAGAGGCATCATCAGTTTTCTTTCTAAGAGACAGCAGTCATTCCTTCCCACCTCCTGGGCTCCCAACCCAATGGCTATTGCTTACTGCAGCACTGGCCACATGCCTTGGAGTTGTGTCTGTGAATTCAGCGTGTGAATGCTCCACTACTTGGCACCTTTTGCTACACATGCCCAAAAGAAGTGACTGTAGCCCTGCAAAACCCTGAGATCATGTTGTGTATTCATGAGTGCCATCTACTGGCACCTTCTCTCTTAATTAACCTTTACAAAGCAACTTTGTGTGGTGCAGAGCTCTCCAGACCCAGAGCACAGAGGTACCACTGGCTCCTGTCCCCTCCCTAAGCAGGGCAAATAGTCTGTACTTCTCCAATATCCCTACCTCTCCGCTCTCATCGGCTGCAGGAAATAAATTAGGTGGATTCAATTCTACCATCTGCTACAAGGATTGTTTAAGTAAAACGAACATGTTTTCCTGGTAGGGAAAGGATAACAGTTAAGGAAACACTTGAGATCTCAAGAGATTCCTTGTGATGCTTCTGCTAGCTGGGTAAGAAGACATCAATACAAAAAAAAAAAAAAATCCATCCAACATATACATATACTGGCTTCTTCCTCAAAAGACTGCCTGGCCCCCTGGAACCTCAGTTTCTAAGGACTGCAGCTGCAAAGAAAACATCAAGATTCAGATGCCCAGGTATTTTGCAGAGTATGCTGAGAGCCAGAAAGAATGGCTCTGCCATGAGTCATCTCATCCCTAATCACTACACTTGCCGTGATAGCCACTGGGGACAAATACGGGTAATTTATCCAGTTCTCCTGGGAGAAAGAAGCAAGGGGATTCCAAACCTGCACATTTTGCACAAAGGAGTATTTCATTAAAGGGGCCCAAGTCAAAAGCATTTGCTGGACACCACTGCTAATTTTGCTCCCCAAAATGTCAAGGAGACTCTTAGCAGAGCCCCTGTGCTATATGAGTTCTGCACACTGAAGGAGAGCCATGCAGCACCAACCCTCATCAGGGCAATAATTACACTCATGGGAGCCTCATGAAAAAAGTCTGGCAAAATTATAGAAGCTGTCAACAGTAGGAACATGCCAATCTAATTGACAAGTAATACAAAGGCTGCTGAGCAAAGAGCAAGGAACTGGAGTACAGAGCATGAAATATCCAAAAGTGCAAGGAAACCACACTCTGATAAAGTCTCCTTGACACAAGCTCTGCAAACAACAGAGCCACTTCATCTCTGAGCCACAAAGGCTTAGGACCTATGTTCTCCTCCCATGGCTGTCCTTGACGTGGACCCAAACTCATCATTTCACACTGGCAATTAATGCCCTGTAGGGCAAGCTCTTCTGATTGCCTTGTACAGACATACACATTAGCCTTCCCTGAGATGACAGCACCCAGTGACCCTTTCCCTTCCCTTTCCTTTTGTCCTCTTCCTGCTCGGTCACCCTCTCCTGTTTGCTTTTTCACCTTCACACAGGAAACATTCTTATAATTGGAGCCAGACACTCATCCTGCCAAGAGCCACCTCAAAGGCTTAGATCCTAAACTCCTCCAGGAAGGGAATTGAGTTATGCACACTCTTGATGATAAAAGTGATTAACCATCATTACCAAATTGCTGTAGTGTCAGTTCTGGTGTTCACTCTAAAAAGGGACAATGTCTGACAGCACAGAGTTTAGTAAAAGAGATAAAACTCCAGAATTTAAAGTCCAGATAATCCATCCTGCAGAGAGAGATGAAATGAGCTCAGTGCCTGTAATTTAGTAATGAGAAGGTTAAGATGTGTCTCAACCACTGTCTGTATGTACCTGTGCCATGAAAAATCTTGAGATTAGTGGGTGTTTGAGTCTTTTTAAATTTTAAACAAAAGCATAATGAGAAGCACAACAAAGACTGGAGACTGGAAATAAGTAAGAGGAGCATTTTTAGACCAAAGCAATGCACCACTGAAATAATTTACTAAGCAAAGTAGTAGATTTTCTCTGACTTACAGTTTCTGCATCTCCACTGAATGTCTGTCTAAACAGCATGCTCTAATCTAAGTGGAAGTTATTGACCTTGAAATAGAAATCTTTGGATAAAAGTTTGCAATCTGTTTTGCATGGGAGGTCAGACTAGCTGGTTAGAACTGTCCCATCCTCTTGTTAACAGGGCCGTGATGGGAGAGCTGGATTCTGAGAGCTGGCAGCTGAAGAACAGTAGGACACAGCAGTAATAGTTTCCCATCACCTGGGATCACACTACTGTTTACATCAGTACTTTAGGAGGTAGAATATTAATGTTGCCTACCCAGGATTTCTCCAGCAGTAATGAAAATTAAGATGTATAGTATGACTCATATAGACTGAATGCAGTAAACAAATAATGAAAATGAATTATTGCAATATGCAGTTTTGGAACTCCTGTACCTTGTGTTTTATTATTTATTAATTGTATTTCCATAGCAATATAGTTCTGTGGCACCCTGTAGCCTAAAGTCCCTTGCTTTTTAAGTGTTAATTAGGGCTCACAATAAATGCTGGGAAGTGAAGGAAATGTGTTTGACTCTCTCCAATGTTTGCAAAGCCCTACAAGCAAGACCCAAAGGGACTTGCACAACGTCACAAGTCAGTCAATGGCACTGACTGAAACAGAGCTCAAAACTCCTGGCTTCCAGGTTCCTCCCACAGAGAGAAAGAAAGGCTGGTAACAAACCCCCAAAGAACTGGGAATGAGCAAGAAAATCACTGTGTGCAGTTTGGCTGTGTTCACAGGTGAGCTAATAAGATTGTGGCCTAATTAAAATACAGCCTTTGCATCTTGCCTTTCTTCCTTGATGATGTGAGCAACAGGTATAGGTGTAAGCTAGGAGCCAGCTTCTAACCTTGGAGAGCATAGAACAGCCCTACAATGAGGCAAGAAACCCAGTGATTTCAATACAGTACCTAGTACACTCATGGAAAGCATCACTGGATATGAATGCCTACAACAGCAGAGGGAAAGAAATGAAGACACAGAAGGCTCCCTTCCACAGAAAATCTAGTTTTAGAAGCACCAAATACTTGTCATTTCAAATTAAATTTCCAGGTGTTTGGCAGCTCCCATACCTTAGCAATTATAATGGACACACAAGTCCAATATGCTTTTAATGGCTGGAGTTAAAAACTACTTCTGCCAAAAACTGCGAAAACAAGTGGTGATCACATATCTCTGCACCACAGTGAAGCTGGGGAAACAAAGGCATTACTTGAGTTATGGTATCTCTCCTCCCTTTTTGGCCAGGAACACAGTAGGAATGGAAAGGAAACAACTTACAATGGGCCGTGAAAATGAAACATTAACCAAAGATTTGACCTCCACACACAAAATCTAAGAACTGGGAAAACTCTACCACAATAAAAGAGTTTTTTTTGTCTAAAGATTGTTTTTAGAGGACAGTGGTCTGGTCATGGAAAAAGCTGGGTTTAACTTGCTTAATTCTCAGTGAGTTTTAAGGGTCTGATCAGGAACTCACTGGAAAAACCCCACTATGTTGTTATCACGTGCCCATTCTGCATAGGCAGAGGTGTTACAAGCGCAAGCAGCAGGCTGTCACCTCTGGGGAAAAGGAGGTTTTCAGTTACCAAGGGAAGAACGCAGCCCAGGTTCTTACTGAAACCTGCAGTTGACATGAGGATGAATTGTTACAAAATGAAATACCAGTCTCCCACTACAGAATCAGTTCATGAGTGACCGGAGGTGAAATGCTAAAACCAATACAAGCTTGTGCACGCAGAAGGCCTGAGCCAGAGAGCCAGAACATTCAGGAGGTGCCCAAGGCAGCTTCACACAGGCTGCACATCCAAGATAATTCTCTGCCGAAACAGACACCCTCTGGATGCAGACAATGCTGAAAAGCGTAAGTGTTTGGCAGATGAAAATGGAAAAAAATATCTGTAAACTCTGAAGGTAAAAGACATTACTCTTGCCCTTAATAACTCACAGATGTATTTTTCCCTATCTTGTCTGCCAAACATTTCAAACCACTGTTGCATTTCCTACTAAACCATGATGCCCACAGAAGGAAACTCAAGTGAGCAGTGGCCCATGAGATGGTATAGTGCTTTGAAAATGAAGTTTCCAAAAGCATTTGAGATAATGGAAGAGAAAAGGAGGAATCAGAAGCAGCAATGAATGAACACAGAGAGACAGGATTTCTCTGTACATCAGAGCTCTGAGCTTCAAAGTCACATGGAAATCCCAGCTTTCCTGGTTTTAACAGGAAATAGCCCAGAAGATAGACTGAAGGCTCTGAGGCAATTCATTTTTCAATATGACAATGCAGTCTACAGCCAGAGCATCACATTGGAGTCATGCTGCCTGTTACTCAGTGAGAAAAAAGATCAAAGAGCGAGAGGGAACAGATCCTGCAAGGCAGGGTGCGAATCTGCAGCTCCACTGTTCTCTCCTTCTCACAACTCACCTAGATGAAAGTAAGGAGTCGGTTCAAGCTGTGGTGTCTGCACCTACACAGGAAAGAAACCGATAATGCCAAGTAGCCCCTTTCCTCTGCTTGATGGAGAGCACTACACACACTTGCTTAGAGCCCCTCTCCCATTCCATGGGCAGGTAGCGCTGCTGGTTTACTCCAGCACAGGAGGGTCAAAAGAACCATAACTCCAGACAGGTCTGGTTGCAAACAAAAGCCAGGGAAGCTCATGATTTTATCAACTTTTTATCCGCGCCCTTTTCTCTTCTGTTTTGCTGTCATCTATCATTAAAATTAAGTAACATTTGGTCTTGTCACTATGTTAATCAAGAGACACCGCAGATTCAGAAAGTCAAACTCAGTCTAACCTGCTGCACTAACCTGGTACACTTGAGGGAAAAGCACAGCCTAAGATGCAGAGAACAAGGGGGCTCATCCCTTTGAACTGTAAGTGCCTGATGCCCACCCAACTCATAAAAGAAACATTGCAAAGCAGTTAGAGACACAGAAGACTCATAATTGGGATGATCCTATACAAGCATATCAGTAACGGCTGTTAAATAGCATTGAAAAAACTGATTCACAGCCCCAGAAAGGATCTGGGACAGAAAATATTAGCAGCACAATATAATGCACAGCCTTTGCACACTGTCTTTACAACAGGCAGTCAACATCCCTGCAAAGTTGCCTGCTTGCATTTTGTATCTGTATTATCTTCCATGCTCATTTTGGTTCTGATCTCAAAGAAGTGCTGTTCATCTCTTCTTCCCAAACATCACCTCCCCAGTTCCTCACAGCCATGAGCTGCTCGTGTATTTCACTGCCTTGAGAGTTACAATAACGATGCTCCCAAACCCAAAGAAAACTAAAACAGTGCTGGGTGGTCCTCAGATCATAAAAAAATATAGGGTAGCACTGTGGCATGGACACAGTGTTTTCTGCAACTGTGCCAGCATTTCAGGTGGATTCTTGGTTTTCTTCTCTCTTCCTGATGCTTCCTTACAAATCAGGCTCTCCCCCTGCCTGGTCCTTCTGTGATAAAAGTCTCGTTGCAGCTGCAGGGAAAGGCAAGCCATTTTGCCTGCATGGCTGCCTCTGCATTTCAAGCTTATTTGTATGAGACACTGCCACCCAGCATAATTTGCATACATACCAAAATGAGAGACCTGCACAAAATGAAGCAGGAAAACCATTTGTCTCTCCTCTCGGAAAAGGTTAATGGCATGGATACTTTGCAAATGTTTACTATGAAGTGTTTCCTAAGCCTCTGAGCTATAGAATTTCTACATAAAAGGAGGTTCGCCCTCTTCCCCCAGTCCCACAATCCTATTTGCTTCAGATTAGCACGAGTGACCTCTACTTCATTTGAGCTTCATTCATCGCCTACGGAGTAGGGCCTGGTTTTACTGAGTTATTTCCCTGACATCATGAAATGCTATTCAGCTGCACTGGAGGGGACAAGGCTGCAGATGCAGGTGTTAGCTTTCTATTACATTAACTGTTCAACATCCAGAAAAGATTCCTATTTAAACCTTACTCGGATCAGGAGGATTGCAGAAAACCATGACATACATACAAGATACCTGGACTTAATACACCCAAGGCCCAAAACATAGGATAAAGAAATCAGGGCTGAACTACATCCTGGTAATTACATACACATCAGGGGACAAAGCAGCCCTTCCATGAAGCACCGCATCTCAGCTCCTCCTGCAGCTCCCTCCCTCTTTGTCCTCAACTGTGTCAGTCACCCAACATGTCCCCACAGTTGTCATCTTACAAATGCATCAGAGGCTCTGGGATGGGTGCTCTTTGAAATGGCTTAATTTAAATTTACATATGAAGTATCACCTCCAAATTAAACCAGGCTGAAGAAAACCCTTCAAGACCTTTTGGTTCCTTTTCTCTCTTTCTTCCCCTCCCACTTTGCTTTAAAAGAGGGCTTAGATGTCACTCACCTCTCTGGCCATCAATAGGAAACAACTCCTACCTGAAAGATGTCTTCAGTTGCAGACTATAAGGGCCGGGAGGATATGCCCTCATTTCCCCAGTGCTCCAAGAATAACAGCCCAGACTGAAGTCCCTCCACAAGTCAGATCTCCTGTGTCAGACATAAACCCAAATTATTCTGGCACATAAACACAGATCCGTGCTGAAAGAATGGCCACTGGGCAATTAACAGAACTAGCATTAAATCTGTCTCGCTCCTTTGTTCTCCAGGCAGGCTGCAAGATTGACTGAACCCTTTCACTTGGGAAAACAAATATCAGGCCTGATCTTCAGCTAGCAAAATGCCACATAATGCCATCAATTTCTCTGTAACCCTGACTGAAATTTTGACCTATGGCTTCCAGCTGCAGCAAAGATCTTACTAGCTACCTGCAACTCCTGTACCTTCAAATAGCACAATAGCTGCACTTATTTTTTGCAGACCAGGGAGAGATTTTCCTAGACCTCACGTTCTTTTAAACCTTGCAATTTGGTTCTGGTTTTCCTGCTAGCTGGATACCCCTGCCAGGCTTGCGGTTCTACCTCCCCACCCTGTTCTGTCTTATGCCCCCAGGCTAGGCTGAACAGTTTTAAGTAAAAAGTCGGATGTTTTCCAAAGTGCCACAACAGCACAGCGCAAATCCCCCGCTCACGTGTGTGCATTAGGCCCACAGTGGCCACTCTGTGCAGCACCCGGGCTGCCTGGCAAATCCTGCTCCAATATGGACTAGGCTGTAATAGATTTGGAAGCTTTTCCTGTGATTTGCAAATAATTATAGTTCAGACACAACCCATAAATACTGTATTTAAATGTTCCACTCATTACTACAAAACGGGATCCTCCTAAAGAAGCAGAGCCCTCAACTTAAAGTAGAGAAGACAAATATAAAGGCCTGGTGGCAATAACTGTCCCACTCTCACAGAGCAAGGGAAGCAGACTATTTATATACCCTCAGCACCTGGGTACCATTCCTTACTCTGCATAGACAGGAATTTGCTTTTGCATTCAGTGAATGGTGGCTGGGTTTTTGGTTTAAGAAACAAAAACATGTATTTACTGAAAATCACACATGACTTGTGATGAGCAAAGCCATTTTAAACAGTCCAGAACATGGAGGAACCACCCAGAACACAGAGGGTGTTGTGTGGGGCCCTCTTCAACACACACATACTGAACTCCAAAAAAGCCAGAGACTGATGAAGACTGGTAGGATAATCAGAATAAGGGAGATTCCTCATGGGAGACCGGAGTAGCTGTCTTTTTTTAGCTTAACCAGAGACTGAGAGGGGTCAACACCGCAATCCAGAAATAACTCGAAGGCAAACACCAAGGAGGAAAAATAGCTAGTCAAGATCAGTGATTAGAAATAAACAAAGAAGAATAAAAAGGCCATAAGTAAATTTAGACTGGAAATTATGTTTCTATTACCAGAAGGATGAGGTAGAACCTACTTTTCAATAGAAAGAATGGGGGAAAGAAACCATTAACTATCTTCAGGAGTTTAAAAAGCAGACTCCAGGACATGGTACCTGCAGTCAGAGGAGCTGAATCAGGTAGTCTCGAACTTCCTCACTACACTGGGTGCTCAGCTCAAAAAAAAAATTAAAATAGAGGAAAATGTCAACATTCACCACTGCTGTCAAAAATCTCTCGTTAAAACTAGGCCACAAATGCAGCAAGGGAGGAATGCCCAGAGGAGAAAAATGGCATCTTGGTGAACTCAGGCTCCCTGATCATTTGTGCCTCTCCGTCACAAACACAGACACTTGCCCCATGCTCGCTCTCCAGGATGAACTGCCAGTTGGGATTTTTCTATAGCACATCTACAGTGAGGCATCAGGAAACTCTGTAAAAGCTATTGGAATAACTCTACCCAAAAGCAGTCTCTTGCAGTAGAACAAACAGTTAAAAGGAAAAGGGGTCAAATTTTCTGGACTCCTATTTAGTCTCTGTAACTAGAATTTGCAGTAATCAGAAAAGAAGAGAAATGTTTCCATCCCTAGTTACAACTTTTCAAAGGAATTCTGCTCGTTTTTTTCCCCAACAAACATTCTTCATCATTTGCAATTTATGGCCCAAGAGACATGGAATGCAGAAAGTAGGCAAACACATAGGAGAAAACAGTGTCTACTTCTTAAAATCTTTTTTAACATTTTACAACATATAGTGCAGAGAAAGAAAGAAAGAAAGAAAGAAAGAAAGAAAGAAAGAAAGAAAGAAAGAAAGAAAGAAAGAAAGAGAAAGAGAGAGAAAGCGAAAGAAAGAGAAAGAGAGAAAGAGAAAGAAAGAGAGAAAGGAAGAAAGAGAAAAAAAGAGAGAAAGAGAGAGAGAAAGAGAGAGAGGAAGGAAGGAAGGAAGGAAGGAAGGAAGGAAGGAAGGAAGGAAGGAAGGAAGGAAGGAAGGAAGGAAGAAAGAAAGAAAGAAAGAAAGAAAGAAAGAAAGAAAGAAAGAAAGAAAGAAAGAAAGAAAGAAAGTTAGTTACCTGGCCTGAAATAGGCAAAACTATTTTTAAGGGTTTATTTTCTAAGCTGAGAGTTCTAGCACAGCCTATCTTTTTTTTTTTTTTTTTTTTAAAAAAAGAGGACATGATACCTTCACTCATTCAATATTTTAACTAAGGATTCAGTGTTCCAGGTTTGACATGGAAGGATTATATGCTGGATTATATGATGCTTTATGCAGACATTCTCATTAAGGAAATAGTGATATCTGCCTGGAGACTTATCCTCCTCTGAAAGCCTGGCAGTGCCACTGAATGATTATTTACTGTGACCAAAACACTAGTAAAGAGACAACATTCTTGTCTCCTTACATGCACAGAGCCTGTGATAGTATCTTTAACTTGCCCCATTAGGTAAAAAGATAAAAGGGAAATGAGAGAGGAAAATCAAGAAAATGGGTAAAAAATATGTGGGGAGGGACACAGCAGAAAGAAGCCTAGCGCAGGAAACAAATACCTCATTTTTGTACATCTCCACTGCTACCACCTCCAAACTCTATCCATGTTTCTCTTTAATATAATCTACCTATTTTGCAAACTCTTCAAAAATATATAGAAGCCTTTTTGTCAACTATACAGTGAAAAATTACCAACAGGTTTGTCCTTCTGTCTCACCTGCACCTGACCTAGAAGACTTGTTGGGAGATTTGTCAGTGCTATGGAGGACAACACTAGCTGGGCTGAAGGCGACTGGTGCAGCACAAGCTCCCACTTCTGTATGCTGCAGCACCAGGGCTCTACCTACGACACAGCCAAAAGCTTGCAATTTCCTGTGACATTTTAGACACTGGTTGAGAATCACCTAGAATTTCTTAAGGCATTGAAATATGAGGTGTCCTATCACAGGGAGAATTTAATCTGAATATACTTGCACACACAGCACATGCACACACAGGCAGAGATGCTTTCAGTGCTCACGAACAAAAGGGTTGCTCAAATACAGCTGGCTCTCAGCTAGAAACCATAACTGAGGAAAGTATATCATTACTCTTCAATCCATGCATCTTCAAAGCACCCTGGTCAGCAGTGGAACAGATCCTCTGAGGGAATCTCTGGTCCCTGTAACTCATTGCTACTACTACTACCCTGAGAAGGAATTAATCTGTATCTCAGTTTCTAGGCACTCACTGAGGGATCAGACCCCCATGCTTCATGGACAAGCAGGAAGGATGCCTGTCCCTGTCCCACACCACTTACAAGCCCTGTTACTGGCAGCACAGCAGTAAAGGAGATGAGAGAACTGGGAGCTGAAGCAATGGACAGCACAGCCCAGAAACCAAGCCTCAGTTCAGCTTCTGTCTGCCTGGTGCCAGGTAAGAGAAATGCAGAGGCCTCTCAGCAGAGAGAGGTTTCAAGGAAGTATCAAAAAAAACAACCCAGTAAAATGGTGGCTACCTCAGATTTGATGAGTTTTCCAGAGGCATAGGGCTGTGACTGGAGAATCAGCAAGTGGATCTCTTGGGACTGACAGAGCAAAAATAATGGTCAACATCTTGAGCCAGTCATAGGTGAGAGATGCTGTCTGATGTAGAGCCCTAAAGACTCTCACTTTAAGGAGGCAGTTGCTTCCATTTTTCAAAGGACAGAAGCCAGAAGCCTGTCGAAAAATACTATCAACAACTACTTCAGTTTAATCACAGAAGCAAACTCAATTAAAAGGGATAGTACAATAGGAAGTTGTGCAAAGTAACTTAGCGGATTTCTTTTTCTTTCCCACAAAAAAGAGGGTACTTGGCAGTCCCACAGAATGCCTTTGATCTCAAGACTGATCTAAGCAACAAAACAAGAAAAAATGAAAGATAAATTAAAAAGGCTCTCTGGAAGAATGCAGTATGCATACATCTTCCCTCCACATACTGCTTTGCCTCTGTCTCTCCAGACACAAGCGACTCCTGAAAGCTGGCAAGGTACAACACAGAGAACAGCCCCACATGCCCCGACATGCCTCAGACACTTTCATAAGGCTCTAACAGATCCTCCATTCTACTCTATCTTAGCTAGATATGTTAATAAGTGGCCAAGGTTTATTGTGCTATAGTTCCATTTTACAGCTACACACAGTGCTCTTCTCAACAGCATTCTCCCTCTTAAATTCCCAAGGGTAGAAAAACACAGTTCATGGGGTTTAAGGATGTTCTATATCTTTAATTTTGAGGCCATCGTCACTGCTAGATTAAAACTGCACTGGCTGAATCTATCTACAAAAATACAGTTATCAACCCTCCACAGGCTTGCAGAAGGTCAGGGCAGCCAGGCAGGGAAAACCTAAAATTCAAGAAAGACTGTCTCTGCATTAGGTCTCAATTTAGAAGTGCCTTGGGTATTTCAACACTTACTTAAGGTTAGGCATGTGAGTCCTCTCACTTAAGTCACAGGAGCTATTTGTGGGCTCAGAAGTTAGACACGCATTAAGCACCCTCCTGACTTGTGACTTCAGATCATAATGTCTGTGAAGCAGAGTCCACTGCTCAATACCGCCTTGTCCAGCCCTTTACATGATGATCCTATCCGCTCTGGGATCTAAGAGCCGCTATATAATAATTATTTAATTTAAATTACATCAATTAATATCAGGCTTCAAGTTTGGCTTTTCAGGAAAAAACAGAAAGCATTCATACACATGCACATCGCTTCTTCTGATGTCAGCAAAAATTTTGCTGCTGCTTTCATGAAAACCAGGATTCATGGTTTTCATGCAAGATTTAAGGCTCTGAGTATCACTAAGTAAAAGTGGGACTGTTCCAGACTTCCCTAAAGTCATTAAACAAGGAGTTATCAGTGCTAAAGGCAAAAGCAGAACTGTAAACAGTGCCACTTGCAGTAATGATAATTGGAGGAAAAAAAGGGAGAATTAGTATTTCTCTGTAGCACTGGATGTTCCTAGCAAATGCTAGACGTGGCAACAGTGTACAGTGACAAACACAGCTTATTGTTCACAGAAGGCTTTCTCATAATCACAGGTTTTTTACCTCTTTAGCCTTTATTTTACAAGATTTCTGCTTGGGTTTGCTCTGGCCCTCTGCAATCTGGAAACTGAACAAGCAGCCACAGTGCGGCAGAGAGCTGGGGACACTAACTCTGAGACCTGGGACAGTTCCTCACTGCCAGCCAAAACCTGCTGCTTCAGATCCCATCACATGGCTGCTCTGCCTGGCTGGTGAGCAAGCAAGCACCAAGTCTGAGAAATAGGCAAATATTTAGTGAGCCCTTTGGCACGAACAGTCCTGTTGAGGGGAATGAAAAGTTCATTTGTATTCACATACAGTGAGTGGGTTGTATAGCTACCCCTACTGCTGTATATCACATACACAGGATCGGACCGCAGGCAAGGGAGAAAGTGGGTCGTTAAGTCACAGAAATTCAGTCAACCTGTCCAGATATGAGTCTCAGGAGAACATTCAATTTAGATAGTTTCCTCAACCCTCCTGAAGCTCTGTTTATGATCGATTAATCTAGACATACAGAAATGATAATAACTTGATAGATCTCAGTATGCAGGAGGTCATTTTAAAATCATCATTATGAACATTAGAAAGCTTTAACACTCATGACACCATAAGTATAATCACCTGGCATTACCTAGCATTGGGAAGAGTGTAGTGGGGGGTAGTTTGGTTTAATTCCTAATCTAATTAAAATTCTATTTTGTTTCATCTGCCAAAGCCATCTTCCATTTTAAAAGCTTAACAATGCATAGCTGCAATTATGAATTATGTCATTTCCTTTAAAAGCAACCGCTACATACAATAAACTCCTGCACTGTGGTTGTCCTCAGGGGAGAACATGAATTACACATCTCTAATACAGAACTTGCCAATTCTGACTCCTTACAGACCAGTAAAGATATAAAAAAAAAAAAAAATTACAAAGGTGGAAAGCTCGCAGCTTTTCAGGGCAAAAGCACAGCTGTATTTCATACCTCACAAAACTTGCTCTGTGCAGCACAGACTTGAAAGTAAATATATGGGGTGGGGCTAGAGTAGGATGCTTAAATCTCTTCACAGTTGCCTAGTTCAGTTACAAAGTTATTAGCCTCATTGTGAGAATTACAAGGCAAAATACCACATCTTGAATAATTTAGGAAGTCAGATTGAAGGATGGTAGCAATGCCTTCTCACTTTAAATCCTGTCTCCCTCTTCCCCATACCGATCTCCTGTGACTCCACTAAACATAAAGCAGCAGGCGATAAAAGAACCAGCCATTACTACAGACAGCTGCATAAAGCCCTGCTCCCTCCCTTCTCCCCCATGTGCCCGTCAGAAATGACTCTCTGCATCCATCCTTCTCTTCTTTCTGCTGACTTGTGAATGAGAAAGGGAATGCAAAGATTATTGATCTGACCTCCAAACTCAAAAGCACAGAGCATCCCCAGGCTCCAACAGAGGAAATCCCAGGTAAGGTTGTATTAATAGTGTCCTCTATCTGGCAGTACTTTGTACATCTGACAGAACTTTCAAGGTGCCCATTATCACAGCTATGAGGTGAAATCACAAAGTCTGACTGGGGTTTATAAATCCCAGTTTAACACATGCGCACCATGATTTATGAACGTGGTACATTAATGGCTGGGCTCAGCATCACTAAATCAGTCCCTCCTGCTACAAGTATGAAGTAAAGATGGATAAATCAGAACATTTCATTTAGGGTGATTTACATTGCAGATAAATCAACAGGGTGATTTGTAAACACATTGCAGGATCTTCTAATCTCTTTCTGCTTTTCCATCAATCAAAACTTTTTGAAATTACATCACTAAACCCCAGCCTAGAGGGGCAGGGCCATAACTCAAGTCTCAGGGGCAAAACCAAGCAGGCTTATGGTATGGAGTGATGGCTTGGTTGGGCTGGGTGGGGTGACGAGGCAGCTGGGTTTAGTTCCCTGCTCTGGGACTTCCCTACACAATCTGGAGGCCAAACTTTGCATGGGATCCACTCTCCTGTCTTGTTCTACAGTTCCTCAGTCCCATGTCCCCATGCATGAAAGTTAAATCAGAGCACATTCCCCTGAGGGTTGAATCACGATGAAAAAACACCCTCAGAATAGCACAGGGTGTTAAACAGTAAGGAAGCTACACTGCAAGGCAGTCAGGGATCCTGGCCACCCTGGGGGAGCCATGAGAAGAAGCTGAGGTCTCCCTCCAGGTGACCGAGTAATCATTTATAGATCATAGGGATAGATGGAAGACAGGGTGACCTAGAAGAGCATAGACTCAGGAGCATTTCTATGAGTAGCTCCAGTTGGGCTGTGCAAAGATCACTACCAAAATTTTCACACTGAAGAAGACAATTTGCAGAAAAATACACTGCCTGCCCCCAGGACACACAGTTTCCTAAAAGACTGCTGTAACCATTCTGCTTGATCACCTTCATAATACCAGCCATAGAAACAATTCAGAAGAGATGGTAGGAGAAGAGGGCTGGAATGAATGTCATCTGAGGAGCGGTTAAGGACTATGGGTTTGTTTACTTTGAAAAAAGGAGGCTGAGGGGTGACCTCATCGCTCTCAGCAGCTTCCTGAGGAGGGAAAGCAGACAGGGAGGTAGGTGCTCATCTCTTCTCCCTAGAATCTAGGCATAGGACAGTGGGAATAGCTCAAAGCTGCACCAGGGGAGGTTTAGACTGATCATTAGGAAGTATTTCTTTACCAAGACGGTGGTCAGACACTGGAACAGGCTTCCTAGAGAGGTGGTCAATGCCCCAAGCCTGTCACTGCTTAAGAGGGATTTGCACAATGCTTTAATAACATGCTTTAATTTTTGGTCAGCCCTGAATTGGTCAGGCAGTTGGACTAGATGATGGTTGTAGGTCCCTTCCAACTGACATAGTTCAGTTCTATTCTATTCTATTCTATTCTATTCTATTCTATTCTATTCTCTCCTAGTAAGGGAATCAAAAAAACATTCAGACTTTGATGTACTGGTATAATTTTGGAGGACTGTGTAGCAGAGGGGCTGCACAGAGCCAGCACACAGGTACACACTACAGCTACTTCTCCAACATCTTCACTGAACCATTTTCATAGCTCCAGAATGGGGCCTTCAAGGGCAGGGAGGCCCCAAGGACAACTTTCCTCCTGCATCTCAGGATGGATGACTTCTGGTCCTGGCTCCACCCTGGTTGGTCTGTTCCCCATGTCATTCTCAGGGCCTATTCCCTCAACTGTGAAGGGGAAATTAGGAAAGTGGCCTCATTTATAAAGCACTTTGAGATGCACTGATGACAAGTGCTCTAGAGGAGTGATTTGTTCTTCAGGCACGACTTCTGATCTCCATGGTTGCTCAGTCTTTCAGCACATCCTGACAGCTTAAGACTCAGAACTAAAGTGCTTATGCTGTGTTTCTGTATTACATCTCACAGACTTTATAAATTCTCTATTTCCTCCTTCCAGAAACCAACAACTTTGGTTTCTTGTGCAAATCTGGTAACTTCCCCACCACAGAAGCATTCCAAGTTAGTCAGAACCCAAAATACAAGAGCTGGGTATGCCTCTCTAGGTTCCATCTACAAACAGTCAGGCCTTGGTGGCTGCTGCTTTTCACATGAAAAACTACTGTCCTGTTTGACTAACCTTCTGCTTCAGCTTTCATGTTGTAGTGTGGTGCTGAGGAAGCAATATTAGAGTAATCTGCAGTTCAGCAGACATGAAGTTTATTAGCACTGTACATGAATCACTGTCTGACCTTTGCATCCATTTATTTCAGCAGAACACTCATCTGAATTGATCTAAAGGAGCTACTTTCTAAAATGCTGTTACACTGATGCAAACAGTTCTTATATAATTTCTATACAAAGCAACAGTGCTCTCCAGGAAGCCATTCACAAAGTCCTGTCTGTAAGGATAGACAAGCAGCACCAGAAAATTAGGACTGACTAAAAGGCATTTGGTTGGGTTTTTATTTCCCTTTACCTTAAGCACACATGGGAGATGTCAAAGGAAATGCTCCAGCCTCCACAGAGCAGGCACCACACAGCAACAATGAGCCTCTCCCAGGGCTGGACACAGCAGCATCCTGCAAGCCGAGCGGGATGTTTCCCTCCATGTCAGATAAAGCCAGAGCTCATGTTGCACACCGGGCAATGATGAGGGCACAACCACTCCCTTTTCTGCCCTCACAAAAGCATCCCTGTTCTCCTCACCCTGCGCAGAGTGAGAGAGGAATATAACTTCCACTCATCAGAGCTCTGACTGTTGTATGTATATATAAATACACACAACCCCCCCCAAATTTATATATACATATATGTATACATTTTGTTCATACACATATGTGTATATATACACATACACACACACATGCACATATAAATGCTGGACACAATTGTATGAACTGAAAGAGCTCAGGGCACAGGATCAAGTGCTTTACTCTGAGACTGTCCAAGCCCAGAGTATCTCTTTGTTCCTTCCCTCACTGGTCCAGCTGTGGCAGCAGAGAAAACATCCTGACAAGACTGTGCTTTTAACAGTATAAGTAATTTTGATGAGGTGTCTGTGTACAGTAAAAGCACAAAGTTTTGATAGAATCACTTTTCTCCCCACCAGGAACAGTGGGAGAGCAGGGCATGATGGTCTTGCCCCAGTGTTCCAAGGCCACACCTAGACTAATGTTATCCTTAATTTATCCTACAGGTATATCCAAGCAAAATGAATCAAAGAACCTTACTCCTAAAGCCTCAGCCTCTGTAGTCTGGAACAACCCCCTCCAATCCCATAATTATTTTAACAGTTTGGCAACCTAGATGGATTTTGCCACTTCTGGAATGATTTCACAGTCCAGAGATGCTTGCTGAGGACAAAGCAGAACTAGAGTGCCATTACTTGATTAGATAACTTGTGCTTTTAAGTGTACTGCATGAATATCAGCACATAAACCACCATAATGGTTCTGAGCTCTGGGAAGACCCATGCCTCACATTAACTGCCCAGCCCCAGTATGCTTTGGCTTCTGAATATAGGGCATATTCAAAACCTTAGCAAGTGCTAGCACAAAGTTCTATCACCTTATTTGTGTAGTCTCTCCCACAATGGTGACTTGAGATCTACCCTTCAAATATTTACACACACACTTCACACACCAGACTAGACACTGTTGAAGCAGAGCTGTGAGTATGCATAATACACCTTTTTTTTCTAATGATATTGTTATGAAGTAGGAGGTGAGATTATTCACATGTTAGGCCTTCAGTCTCCAGGGAACAGTCTATGGTTTCTATATTTATACTTTCAGGGTTGTCACAGAAAATAACTGCAAGAGATTTTGATCTTGAAAACTGCTGCAAATTAAAAAAAATCTGTGGCATTTCCACCTCATCCTCAAAGCTGGGGGAAACAGAGGCTCGCAGAGTTTTGCTCTCCTCTTCCTTAAAACAAAAAGACAGAGCAAAGCAGCAGGAGGCCATCACACAAATGGCAATCATAAAATTGATCAGGCTATCAAACAACTGTCATCAAGAAGCGGAAAACAGATTAATGAGCATTCATTATTGACTGGTCAAGTAACCTGGCAACAGCTCTCTTCAAACGCTGACGACAGCAGGACGCTCTAATCATTTCCAAGCAGGACAGGACCTTTCTTATGCCACTGGTCAGCACAGCTCTGGGATTTTGCTCTTCACCATGTGGGCAAGATAAAACAGGATTTAGATACAATACTGGCTGCTGTCTAAGCAAAATATTCCAAAATTTGAATTCCCTATCATGTAAGCACAAAGAAAAATGTGCAAATCTAGATTAAGAGATGCACAACTAAATATTTTCAACAGTTTATCATGGGTTGCTATTTTAGGGCATGCTGCCTCTTACCAAATGAAAACACTAATAGTAAAGTTTTGAAGATGAGCAACAAAGAAGTGGTGGAAAAACAAAAGGTTCGAATGGTAGACATCTTGGTCCCCAGCTCTGTCAATGCCACTCTTCAGCCAGCACAACTGTTCAAGTTGGAGGGGCTGCAGACTGGGCAGATTCTGAGGACATTCCTGCTCTCCAGTGCACTGCCCAGGTCCATTGTATTAAGCTGGGCACTGACCTACCCTGATTTTACATATAGCTCAGCATACACACAGATTATCTTTTTTTGTATCTGGACAGTTCAGATAGGATACACACACATTCAGGATCATTGGCCCATGTGCTCATGGCTGGCTCCTGTTCAAAACAGCCTGGCTCCAAGGACCTTCCAGGCACAGAGTGGAGGATATTCATTTTATCAGGTTTCTGAAGAAGTTCAAGAACATTTTTCAAAGGGCAGTGAAAGGAGTGGGAAACACCTTATGTCAGCAGTTGGCTCAAGGCACATGGACTTGCTGGTTTGAGTGCTGCCAAGATTGGGATTTTGTTGTTATTGTGCAGTAGATGAACTGCAGCCTCATATAAAACATGTATTGGTGGTTGTGTTAAAAAGAATATTCTACATCAATGAATGAAAAGTGGGTGGCTTCTTGGTTCGCTTGAGGGACTGCTCCAATCAGGTAAAAATAAACAAAGACAGGGATGAAGGCCAAAGACACAGTAGGGAAGTCCCATCTCAAGAAACCTCTGTACTACATAACTCCAACTCACACCTGCTCACTGTCTCACAAGGTTCGCAGTACAACCCACATTCATTCACCTCCCACACATGGCTGAGGAATTCAAAATCACCATTGACTCGTGCAGGGCAGAATGAGTCCTGTGATGCCCAAAGGCGCCCAGTCACAAAGAACCAGAGCAGCCACTCACTCCTCTTCTTTGTACACTGACACTGCAGGCTCATCTGATTCCAGCACATGTTATTACATGTGTCCAACTCCTTAGATACAAAACACGGAAAAAAGAAGGTGAAAGGGCTGGTGTGGTCTTACACAAGCCTCTCTTGTCCTCTCCCGTGCTGCCCCTCCTGAAGGAACTGAAACACACAGCAGAAGCAGCTGGTTCTAAAACCGATAGAAATTTACAGAAGCCTTGCCATATGCTTTGCCTTCTGCATGGGGACCCACCTCTTCTTCCCTACCCTATGTTTCCTTGTTGCATGATTCAGCAAGACCTACGAGGGATAACAGCACTAGTGGTGCATGCTCCACACAGTAAGAAGTTCCCTCTGACTCCATTTCTCGGGTCAATTTTGCAGCACTGAGAAGCCCCATGAGCTGTCCTCTAGTCCCAACTGTCAAATAATTATAAAGGGATATAGGTACTTATGACCATTTATACCATTTAAAGACCTACCCCGTGGCTCACATTTTCTCAGTAATTTTACAGAGGTGATATGAAATATGGGTCAATGTTTAGTGTTTCTTAATATTAAAAGATTGATTGTAGCAGGGGGAAATTAATAGTGCAGAACATGCAAACACGATCCAACAGATGCAAGTGCCTATTCTAAAAGAGCTGAGATGCTGCTGCACAGAAAGAACCAGCATCTATCTGAGTGTCCTTAATAATTGAAGAGTCCACTTTTTGAGCTAACTCTAAAATAAACATCATCATCAGTATTGCAGTGGGGCCTGCAAGACCCATCTCCCAGGCCAGGACCCAGAGGACCAAATGAGCACGAGCAGCCTTCCCCAAGGAGCTGATAAACAAAATATAGAACATGAAGTAACATGCAGGTACAGCTAAGGATGCATATGGAAGAGAGGATTTAGGTCAAACATGGGAATAGTGCTGTCCACTGTCAAAAGACGCTGAAGAATAATCTTTAATAAATGCTGCTGTGGAAGATGGAGTTTTAATGCAGGACAAGAAGAAAGAAAACAAAGTTTTACTGGGGATGTTGGAGGAACAACCTCCCATATGAGAGTCAAAGTCCAACAGTCAGTGATCAAAGATCCCCCAGTAGGCTAAACAGTCTTTCTGATTTGTTCAAGTGAGGTAATGGGAGTGAAGCAGCTCCTCACTCCCTCCTAGCTTCCACTGACTTCCAGAGTGGCTGAGCTAGTGCCTAGCATCAGGCAGGTTGGCTGGAAGCAGCTTCAGGAGAGTGGGCACGTAGGAATGAGGGGAAGGAAGATGAGCAGTTTGTGTCTGACAGCAGGGAGAAGGTGAAAGGCAGTGGAGGGATCTTCAGAAAGGAGGAAATGCAGTCTGAAGGGGTGACCTTTGCAGTAACAACAGAAGTGAGGAAAAAAGAGATTTGACAACTTCCACTGCTCTCTGAGAAGGATGATGCAGGGAGATGAGACAGAAGATAGAGGGGACCTGGATAGAATAACTTTATTTGTACCTAGTCTTTAAAACAAACAAACAAAACCATCAGCAGCCTCTCCATATGCTCTGGATGGACTTGATAAAAACATCAAACTAAAAAAAATGTCTGAAGATAACCCAAGCACAGATCATAAGTTAGTCTAAGCCAGTATCAATGATTCAGGTAACTCCAAAGTTCTACATTCACTGAGATAAGACACCATTATTAACAAAGAAAATTAAAGGTACTTGCTCTGAAGTCAGTGAGATCAGAACATGAAAAAATTGAGTTCTGCTGCCTCATTTTAATACCATACATCTTCCTAAACAATTATATCATCATGCCACAAACCACTGTTTTATGTGATAGGGGTAAACACCCTCTCTACTGCTCCTTCATCAGTTCAGTCCTCCCACTCCACATCTTCCTTACCGGCAGCACCTTTTTTTTTAAACTGAGTGAAAGTAGAGGTAAAAATACCACTACCAAAAAGAAAAATGAAAGATAATCCCAACTCTTGCAATTGTTTGCACTGCTAGCGTCCCCCTGACAATCTGTTATAATGAATCACTCCCCAAAGGGAAGCTGTTCTGGGACACTGTTCAGTGTTGTGAAGCCCTGTTTGGGACCAATTTGAAAATAACATTTCACCAAAGATCCAAAAAATGCCCCAGGATAACCTTTAGCTCAAACTACCAGTTGAGGTCCAATGGCTTTTACACACTCAAGTAACCTCTTTCCCTCCCACCCTCTTTGTGCTTCTGGCTTCAGATTTCCACAGAGAAGAAATTAATAAACTCAATCCCCACAGGCCATTTTATTTATTAATGGTCAAATTTCTCTCAGTTCCTTCACTGCTTTTCCCATAGCTACTAGAATATATTCAGATGCCCTTCTGCTTGTGTTATCCATGTACAGCTGTATTTCATTTAATTCAGTTATATGTGAAAGCCACAGGAAGCCAATATGACAACTCCACCAGATAATCTTCCACTTATCGGCCACAACTTCATCCATAAGGTGTTCTTCTCATCTTACTTCAAGATTCCTGACTGCCTCGTGGTCTAATTTGCTTATTTTAAGACAAAGGCAGTAATTTGTCTTTTTAGTCATGTCAAAGATTTTTGGATGTATGTAGAGATAAATAAAGTTTTGAGATACTGTATTTCTTAAATAGTCAAACACTTTTTATACTTTTAAATTAGAAAAAGCAAATGGTTAATTTTCAGCAATAGGAGAGACATCAGTCTTACTGAGTGCTTCTAACAGATGCATGCAAAAAAATCACCATGCATTGCACAAAATCTAAATAACCAAAATAAAATAAAGCTATATAATTATATGGCATTTTAATGGGATTTTATAATTGTATTGCATTTTAATGGGATTTGGACAATTAACTCCCTTCAGCTCTTTGCAAATCTCTGCCTTAGGCATTAACCTTGTGCCAGTGTCCACCCCAAACCAATGTGTAAAACAAACTCCAGGGTGACTTATGTCTCCACTGAAGTATAGTCACCTCCATAATGAAAAACAGCCACTGCTGACCTGTTACAGTGGCTGGAACACAAAGCAGGAGTGCTCTATTTAGCCATAAGCCAACGGGAGATCTCACCACACAAGATGTAATGCCAAGAGCCTGGGACAAGTAGCCCCATCCCATCCATTTTCTTCTGCGCCACAGTCCAGCAAGGTTGACTGAGAGGGAAGAGCATCATTTCATCAGTCACCAACACCACGTCTTAAATCATTGTGGAGGGGGATGTTGACTTGGGAATCTCCCCACTGAATACTAACCTGTGCCAACCTGATTCTCTTTTAAGACGTGGCAAGGCAGGACAAGTTCACAGACATAAACGTATGGGTCAGGAAATCTAAATTCTCCCTGGGAACTACATTTCTAAATAAAAGCCATCCTTTCAGTGCAGTGCTATTTATAAGGGCTGCAAGTTTATGCTGCTCATTCCCCATTTAGTTTAACCTTTCTCTAATATTCATTATCTCACTCTTGACTTCTTGCTGTCTGCATATCCATTGTCACTTCTCATTTAGGAATGACTCATTCTTAAAAGGATTTAGTCAGCTGTGAACAGCCAAACTAAGTACTGTGCATGGCATAGCCAGGGAAAGAGAAACTCTAGAAATGTCTGGGCAGATCTATTTAGATAATCTCCACTGCAGACAGAGAAAGCAGGCAGTCCAAATAACCCACCTTGAGTCTCTGGGAATTCTAATCCCAGAATTTAGGGTCAAATTACTGTTGCTGTCATATAGACTTTAGACTGTGTAAAGGTACAGAAGCCTTCTCCTCCACTCCATCCCTGCCTATCATACCTTTTCAAAGTAGCAGCTATTTATTTCCCTTTCTCCTAAGGGCAAGAAGCAAAATAGAACATTTTACCATCTGTCCAGCAGCAGTGTCCAAGAGCAGAAATCTGACCCACTATCCTATTCTTCTACATGCCTTAGAAAAACTTTCCCTGAGGAGACAGCATCTTTTGCCCCTTGTTGGAGCTGTTGGAATTCGTTCCTGGCTGGGCAGGGGGGCCTTCTAGTGGGACTCATCTGAAAACACTGCTCTGTTAGATCTCATCTCAGTTTATGGAGACCTTCTCCCCTGATGAACTGGCTGGATGAGTGGCTCACAGGTGCACAGGTGAACTGGGTGGGTGGCTCACGGTTCCACCTAGGAAGATGCTTATGGCACAGGAGCTCAGGAGAAGCAAGAGGCTGCTATTGGGCTTGAGGGAAAAGCACACTGTGCAACCCTTATATGTGTGGGAAATGACAAGCCAGCCCTAGAGTCCAAGATTTCCTCTCCCATGAAGTCTGTGCTTACTCACTTGGGCGGAGAAAGTAAGCCCTATATTAAATGAGAATTTACTTTAAGGTTTAAGAGGGTGGCTGAGGATCACAGAGTTGTCCAAAACACCATTCTAGCAAAAAGCATCCATCTTCCTCTTCAAATGAGTCTAATAACCTAGGAAAACCTTGTCTGTCTGAATATACTGTAAGTTAGTGAGGCATGTGTTTAGTCCCTGACAAGGCTGACTTCCATGGTGCAGTCACATGCAGCACAAAGCGGATGACAAGTTACCGGAACACCTCATCTCTCTGTGGCGTAAGAAGTACCCCTGCTTTGTCTGCTGCCACTTTCTGGGTTTTGTTCAGAAGGACAAAGTAACTCCATCTCTTTCTTCATCACCCATACATACACCCTGTGCCCGCATGGGCTGGCCATGCACCCAATTCAGCTCTGTAGCAATGAAACAGCTTTCTGTAGCCATGTCCACCACAAGGTCAGATCTCTCTGGGACTGGAAAATCAACCCTGCCTTTCAAATTCCAATCTGAAAAACAAAGCCATCACACAAAAACCATAACCAAAGAGAGATAAAGGACGGGAAAGAGGTAAGAGTCACCCTGTTCTTCTACCCTTCTTACCAGAAAAGGACAAAGTCAGAATTATTTTTGATCAAGGCCCTGTTGTAGCTGAAAGCAGTACATTTGAGGGATGGAAAAGGCAGGCAGATAAATCGTTCTAATTTTGGCATATCCTGCTTACAACGCACCACATAGTAAATCACCCCAAACTGAAGCAGACTCCAGCAGAACTGGTATCACAAGAGCAACACTGAATCCAGGCCCTGGTTTCACTATCTACACCAGAACTAAACACTGCACACAAGATGTCCATAGCGGTACAGTCGCTTGGACTGTGCTGATGTTTCTTTCATGTTCTCCTTGCTTACGACTCCTGGCAAATGATACTCCTCACCAAAAAAAAAAAAAAAAAAAAAAAGTTTGCTGAAATTAGAAGACTAGGATGTATGCTGGATTGGAAGGGTATCAGACAAGTAAGTGTTTCATTTGCAAAGTTGAGCACTTCCCTGCAGAACTAATTCCAGAAGCAATTTTCATCCAACTAACAAAGTGAAACAAACTGTTGCTAGGCCTAAGGAATTAGCTTAGCCAATCTATTTGGACACTGCTTCCACAGCTTTCATTAGAAGAAGCTGGCAACATGAGTTTTCTTTCCTGAAATCAGTAGGATCAAAAAAGAAATAGCCTCTCATGGATCAAAACCACACATGATGGTAACTGTTACCACCCAAATTACACAGCAGCAAAACAACAGGACAGATACAGTCAACCAGATCATGAAACTAAACCTGCTTCAGAAAAAACTATAGTGGGATTTGTTGGATGCAATACAGTTTGGATTGCAAATTCTTAAGGATGTCACAAGGTATATAGCTCCACCACATTTCCAAAACAAAATAAAATTGAGGACAATCACTCTTCCTACAGAAACAGGAAAAACAAACAAAAAAGAGAATGGAGACTCATTTCTTAAATAAGAGTTCCCTAAGAGTTGTTCAGCTTGCTTACTTGCTCCATGTGTCAGGCTAATCTTGTGGATAAGGGATGGGACAGAATCTAGATCAACCTATTTCTTATTATTATTTAAGGTGAATTTACTTTTCACAAAATAAGTGTACTAAATTGGAAAACACTGGGCAGGGAGCCCCCATTCCCACTAGTGCTTTTCCTGCTGTTATTTGTAAAGGTCTAGGAGAGTCCCAAAAGAGATGATAAATCTCTCCTTACTAACGTATGGTAAGACAAGGAAGTCCTTAGCAGTCTGGTATGTAGAACACATCACGAAGTAAAGTAAGACTTGTAGGAGGAGTGCTTTCAGACTCCAAATGGTGGTTGTGTCACCATAGCATTAAGAAACAAAAATTCATTTGCACTGATCTTTTGCAAAGTTGAACATTTAGACCATCTCTTTGGCATCAAACAATCCTTTTGCATCTTGAACCCTTTCCCACATCTCTTTGCAACAGTGAACAAACAGCCCTGAGCAGCAGGGACTTTTCTTCTTAAAGAAACTCTTCGCCCAACTTTTACACCCCTCCATCCCATAATGATTCAGAAAGAGTTTGAAAAATATTCTTTGTGATTAGCAATCCAGTCCAATTAGATTCACATTGTTTCTCCTTTAGCTCAACTATGCCTGCAATCCTCTCTTTAGCTCTGGTTAACCACTGTTTGTCAGTCAGGTCCAGCATACAGATTAAATCCAAACAGCATGTTCCCCGATGGCGTCACCACCCTGGATGCTCTGCCTCCCCTCGGCAGTGCCAAACACAGGAGGAGGCAACGCAAAAGCACCCAGCAAGCTCCTCTACCGGGAGACAGGAACACCCAAGGTGCTTCCCATTAGAGCTTGCCGAACTTCCAGCTTTCCTCCCCGAATACAAAACGTAAGAAAAGCTCATGGGGAGAGGAGGAGGGAGGAGAGGGGAAGTTAGAATTTCTGTAATGAAAATTTTTTCAAAGCTTCTTCTCTTTTCTACTTCTAAATGCAAGAATAGGAGTAAGGAGATTGATTTTCTTCTTTATTGTCTCCCCTTTTTATTTTCTACCTTTCCAAGCTTCTTCAATTTTGGCAAAGTTACAGAGTGGCAAAATCCCACTGTTGCCTTTTTCTCCTTCGTCTTGCTTTGGAAATTTTACAGAGAAGTTGCTGTTGATTTTTTTTTTCCAAAAGAGTGGGAAAAATGTAAAAGAAAATATCCCTAAAAAAAAATGCAAGCTTTATTCATGTAACTGCATCAGTTTAAAAGTGCTGGGGGTGGTGGAAAGAAGAATTCAAGAAAACCCAAAGAAAGAAAAAAAAACAAAAGTCATTATTTGTTTCTGAAATAAAGCTAGAGTTTTGATTCCTTTCCACCTCTCTATCAAAGAATAGGAAAGCATTTTATTTCAATTATGCATAACTTTCTACCAAAACCCTTTTAGGCAGGTAATAAAAAATAATTTTAATTCTGCTTTTTGCAAGCACAGCAGTTTGATATGCACCATGAAAGGTGCCTGGTGTGCTACTGCCACTACAGTCCACTGTATCATATGCTGAAATGTCTGTGCAGAGTGCTCCTCTCTAGAGAGTGGGTCCGGTTTTCCTGTATCTTGTGAAAATCACAGGGCTAACAATCTGCAAAACATCCCTGTCCTTGTCTGTACGTACAGAACCAGTCAGTAAGATCACCCACACATAGTGAAAATATTGCATGTGCATTAACGGTCTTCCCCCAAGTCCCTGAATTACAGTTAAATAACCAGTAAATTCTGTGCTGGTGTGCTGTACATACATGTTATACCAGACTTTGTAACCAAGTCAAGATTTTCAAACAATCCAAGGAGCCATTATGGAAGCCAAAAAGCAGCTTGAACTTTTAGATCAAAAAGTCTTGATCTACACAGGAACAATTTTATTAAAAACATACTCACTTTCCTAAAGGGAGACCACACATGCCCTAACAGTTCACCTTTAGTTAGGAAATTCCCTTTCACCAGCACTCTGAACACACGTGCTGCTTGCTTTCATCAAAGAAAAATTTAGCAGGCAGGGAAGGACAGGGAGAGGTGTTGGTCCTAGGGGAATTTGTGAGCTACAGAATCAGAAAGTAATTTCTAAAACCCTGAACACTCCAGCAATATATGTGCATTCCCCAGGAAGGGCAGGTCCTGCGACTGCCTCTCTGTCAGCGAGGAAGCAGCAGACAGGACCAAGCCTGCTGAAGGACAACGGGGATTGGGAATTCACCTGGCAGGGGGCACAAGGAGGAAAACACAGCAGCAAAACAAGATTTGGTATGGAGACATTCTGCAATTCGTGCCATAGCAGGGCATGCGTTTGATTTTCACCGTCAGCCCCCACGCACAGGTCCTGCCCTGTTTGCCCCCAGCAGCGAGGGGCAGTGAACAGCTGGGCCGGTGGCTGGGCCATGTCCCAGACGCTTCCAAGCACAGCAGCCTTGCACAGGAAACCTCCCTCCAGCACCCACAGAGAAGAAGGTACGAAACCAAAAGCTTTGTCAAGTGAAGCATCTAACAGAGACAGATGGAAAAGCAAGGTCTCCAACAAGCATTTGTTCATAATGTAGCAAGCCCAACACAACCCTCATTCCCTTATTGCTCCCTCAATTCATGCACCTCACCTCTCCCCTGACCTTCTTTCCTGGAAGGGGAGTGAAGGGTGAAGACACTTCTGCTTTTTCTGCTTCTGCTACAGGACAACAGCTTCCAGAAAGCCAGCAGAGGGCCAAGCAGAAAGAAATGAGCTTTAGTTTGCCCCAGCACCAACTGCCAGCCTCTCCCGGAGCTTCACACCCCACCCCCGGGCTGCTCCAAAGCACCAAGTGCCTCAGCCAAACCCCCTCTGGCTCTGGGAGTGGGCTATGGTTCCCATCCTGGAAGAGTCTTGAGGTCTGATCCAAGTGCTTTTCTACACAGGCAAATCCAGATCCAAATTAACATCCAAATTCAGGCCCAAAACACTGTGCTAGTAGTGTGTCCAGCACTAGGTGTGAGAGGAGTTGTTCAGGCTCAGGCTGCCTTGGTAGTTGTCCTCCAGCCAGGAGTGAAGAGAGTCCCCAAATCTGAGGAGTCACTCTGTTTGCACCACTAACCAGAGTGGGTTTGCAGGAGGTCAACTGGCCAGAAAAAAAGGCCTTGGACAAAGGGAAAGGAAAATCAAATGGGAAAAAAACATAGAAAGATGGGAAGAAGGGAGCCACGGGATGCATGACTGATATTTCACAGTCTCCACCCAAGTTTGCTGTCCCTAAAAGCCCTAAATATGGCAACAAAGCACTTACAGGCCCACTCCAAAACTACAAGAGCAGTAGGAACCATCTCACTGGGTTTGTGGGGTTCAGGTCCACAAAGCAGTGCTCATGAACATGTTTCCCTGAGGGTGTGGGCAGGATTGCTGTCAGATCTCAGAGCAGCTGAGTCTTGTGAACTTCACCGATTTCCCCTCCGGAGGGCTGGGTGCAGAATTCCCCACCAAAAGCCACATTATAAGGTTCTCCTGGGAATGGCAGATCTTTCCCTGTCTCAGTGGATGCCCAGGAGCATGGACCATCCTTCTGATAACAAAGACGTGTCTTTCTGCCCAAGACATCCCAGGCATTTCCCAAAAGTTTGTGCGTGGCTCAGAACAGTTACCTTTCAAAGTAATGTCTTTTTAATTTGCTTAAGGACACTTTGTGGTGCCATTAAAGAGTCTCTTCAGAAGACTATATGCTATTCAGAAGACTAATATGCTATTACTCAGCTTGGAAACTTAATTAATTAAACAACATGTACAATTTATTTTCAGCAGCTAATGCAGCACAGAGGAAGATGATCTGCCATGTTCTTGCTTACTTCAGTGCCACTTCCAAGAAGGTCTTAAGTTTCTGGGCGAAGAGCCCTGTCCTGCCCCACACTACACCTTTTCTGATCACACAGAATGATTCTGTGCAAAAGGGGATTCTCTCAAAGAGCAGATGCTGCAGCCTAAAAGCCTCACAACTGACTGCCCTCTTCATTGTCTTTGCTACAGAGCTGTCAAAGCTGCCAGCACTGGTAAAATTTTTCTATTTCAAATCCTACTATGTGCTCTTCCTGGAAGACACCTCTTGGCACATAATTCTTTTAGTGCAGCCCCAATCCTTTGTATGCAATAAGGTCTTCCAGATGTTATTCATGGCCCATTTTTCAGTTTGAATTTCCCCTTTCTCAAGGTAAAACAGAGGGAAAGGACTGGTCGGGTTTTCTAATGAGATTCTTCAGACCTTTTTCTCTATTTCTCTGCAAGCTTTAAAAGCAGGCAATAATAACCTGAAAAATTAGCAAACTGTTGTCAAGTTGCCACACTTCTAAATACCAATTTCCATTTTCTCCTTCTAACACCATTCCTACAAACAAAGGCTTAAACTGAGACACAGTTTAATCCACTCCCAATTATACTGCTGAGAAAAAAAAAAAAAAAAAAGGTGAATCTTGGGGGGATCAATGCTTTGCTTCCATGAAACAAATGACCCGACTCAGCAGTCTGCTAATTTATCATTGTTCATTTTAAAAAGAAGCTTTATTGGACATTTAATACCTTTTGTTTCCCTGGAAATGCAGGGTTTGCCTTGCCTCTCCTACACAGTAACACAGAAGCGAGCAACTCCACCAAAAGTGATCTGACTGCTCTCAGTGTTACTAATAATACTTCAGTACCAGCAACTCCCTGATTGTATCACCAGAAGTAGTCAGTGATAAAGGACACCAAGAGGCAATATCCCCTGTGGAGACTGGGAGCATCAGGTAAATTCCTTCATTGTAGTCTTAAATGGCCAGGGCTTATCAGCAAGGCTACGAGGACTGTGTTACCTTGTCAGGAAAAGACTGAGACCTGCAGGGGCAAAAGACAACTCAATCACCAGAGTTCAGCTAAGTATGTCATTTAACAGGAGCCTACTTAGAGTTGCATTACATGAGTCACACAGGTTTCCCTCTTGCTCCTGGAGCTGGTGGAGGGCACATCTGTGTGGGATCTCTGCTGGGATCACACAAGGGTGGACCCTCACACTACAGACAAAACCACTAAGACAGTCGTTATTTTGTAGCCTCCTCCACACACCCGAGGAGATACGGGCCCAAGGAAATGTTTAAAGCCCTGAAGGCCACATCTCCAAACTGCAACCATGCCAGAATCCTCCCTCAAGTTTAAACATTGCTGTAGTTCAGCTCGAAATGCACAGTACTGGTTTGACACAAACCCTGTCTGCGATGAGCTGGAGCAGCTTCCCTCCATCCCCTCTTCCATCGTTGAAACTCAGCCTCAGTCACACAGCAACCCTCCCATAGAGTGAGTGGTCGCCCAGCTGGCCCCCTTCTCTCCCCCTTGGAGAGGCTGGGAAAGCAGGAAATCTTTCTTGATCTTCTGTTAACAAGCCCCCTGTCACAAACCCATATTCCAAGGACCAGGGGGAACACTAATTAAAGGAGCAAATATGCCCTGGTTTTGAATATGCAAGGGACTCCGTGACACAGCCTGGATTTCAAACCAGCTGGCTTATTGTGGAGCAAACAGCTGCTTGATTTGTCAGGCTTCATTGCCTGTTCAGCCCAGCACCGGGCTACAAATACACAGAAAAAGAGATTTCCACCAACACATGTGAGACTCTAACTTGCCCTCCCTCAAGCAGGCACATAAGCCATCCCTTTAAATGGGGTCAGTGTTAATTAACCCACTTTAAGCGCCTTTATGCAGTAAAAAGAATACTTTTTCTGTGGACACACAGCTTCATCTGCCAGCTACCACTACATTGTACAAAACTGAGCTCTCTTTTTTTACTTGCAGGGAGAGGGATTTTGTGTACCCTCCGCATTCAGGAAGATCCCCAATAGACAGAGAAAGGCCTCCTGTAACAGGAGAACAAGTAGGTAGAAATACCGGCTTATTTCACTGAAAAGCACAAGTAGAATTGTGGAATGAAAGGAGCTTATTCAGAGCACTCTGTTAGGAAGGTCTGGCTCTGCACTGTTCACAGAGGGACTTTTGGGTTTGGTGTATATGTATTTATAAGAAAAATGAGCAGTAGCATGTATGTCATGCACCCATGTTACGGACTGTCCTTTTTTTACTGCTATGCACACACACAACTTTCTACCATCTTTACTCAAAAGCCAAGTCATCTTCTTACATCATCAAAAGACCTGCAAAGCCCAGAGGACCTGCTGGGAAAAAAAAAAAAAAAATCATTTATAGCATCTTTTAAACATAAAAGGTACCTCGAAGTAAAGACTGAGCATATGACTAATTTGTTGCCAATAACTCAAACACAGATTTGCATGCTTCCTGCCAGACTCACCTGTAAAAAAAATGCAAATAAACAAACAAAATATACCGATTTCCCAAATTTTATGTCAGGCAATTTCTCCCTTTTTTTCTGTTATAAAATTATAGTTTATTCTAAAACTACAAAACATTCAAAGCTTTAAGTGCTTCTATTATTTCTGGTAATTTGCTGGCCTTGAACTGAACTTTCAAAAAAGCCTACCTTCACGGCAAAAAGACCAAAAAGTCTACTTACAAGGAAACCGTTATTCTTAGATTAAAGTTTAGCAGAGATGCAGCACTGCCATCCTGACCTTGAGAGTGCTAAATGAGGTAAGCTCCACTGGGAAGCGTACAAGGAGGTTCAATCAATGACCTTGGGGTAAAATCTGGAATACCACTAACCCCCAGCACTTGAAAAATCAAGAGTCAGGCCTCAAAATAAACACACATGAACAAAGAGCAATCTTGGGCTTAGGGATGGAGGAAGGTTTCTCCTCTTTAACATGCAGCTGGCTCAGATTTCCACTTTCCATAGATGGGGAACATAGGAAATTACTTCCTTAAGGGATGCTGAGAGTCTCCCCTGAAACCAAGAGCTGAGGTCTTAAGGAAAACCTCAAACCAGCAAAATTTGTAATAAAATAACACTGCAAGATGGGCTTTGCCTCCATTAAGACTTTGCACTGGTATCCACACCCTGCTTTTTTCAAATGAAGACAAAATTTTCAATTTTCTCAGTTTTACTTCAGGATACTCCTCAGAGAAAGATCCTTTCCGGCTTCCCTTTGCTATCGGGTGTTTTTCTCTACTTCCCCCTTCCCCCTCCCTTTAACCTAATTTGTTCCTTCGATGTAAATCTCAGCTACGTGAATTTCATAACCGGTTCATAATATTTTTACATTAATATTTTACATTATAAAAGACCAAAAAGACTATATGAAGAAGCCTCTCCTGTTATTTCTTGTTTCTGCCTTAGAAAAGACAACGTTGCTTAACAGAGTTCACATTTACCATGACATATTGCAGGTATGGTAAAGCTCTGTATATGCCATGCTATCTGCATTTCTTTCCTCCACCCCCCAACTGTGTATGTCTGACTACTGGACCCCAGGCACGATTTTAATGGGTGATGTTTATAGGTGTGACAGCTGGAGTAAAGTACTTAGCACTTGTGAAAATCACGTCTCTCATCTCCAAAGCCAACCTGGGCATTCAAAAACCATTACTCAGATCCTAAAAAATAATGAGATTGGCTTAGAAAACAAGATGTTTTTAGATATTATACGTTTTATTTGCCTTATGGTATTTCTGTCTTCTGCAGCTATGTATTCAAGCCTTTCCTTTTCTTCCAAGCCTTCCCTTTTTTTCCTTTTACAGCAAGGAGAATAGAAACTTTCTTCTAAATGAAAACAGAGAATCTTCCCATAAATCACCTGATTTCTGGAGCTAGGATTTTAGGAAAAATATACAACCTCATCAGATTGATGATAATTCATAGAAGTGAATAACGGTGCATATCCCCATTAGAAGCATGTTTTCTTGTACAAGTTTCTTTCAGAGAAAAAAGGTATTGGAAATGTTTTCTCCTACTGTGAATGCTGTTGGGCTGGATTTAGTCTGTTATCCAGTCTCACAAAGGGGACACCTACATTCAATAATCAAGCACATTTGTGCTTGGACTTACAGATCTATACAAAATGTATTTCAGAGGAAAACTCTCACATTGTTGGACCTGTCACACTTGCTTCATGCAGCCTGAGATACTGCAGAAGACTTTGTGCCTTTTGGCTGTATGAGAGAGACATCAAGGCTCTACTAAACCCATCAATGTCTCCCCAGGTTCGGGATGGGATAATCAAGTAGCCTGCAGTCTGGCTCTTCAGAAGGCCTCGATCCAAACATTTCCAAAACTCTGGGGAAGGCTTAAGGCAAGACTTAGCTTTGTATCTTACTCATTTTGAGGGTGGGAGATGATGGAGCAAAACATTAATTGTACATATCACATTACACCAGCATGTCTAAACCAACCTACTCCTCCAGCACTCCCATATACCCGCAGGACAAACCAGCCCTAAGCTGATAAAAGCCTACCAAACATCAGAGAGGCTGGTAAGTGGCACACTATGGATGGACTTTCAAGTCCCCCCTTGAATTAAAAAATGCAAATGATTCTATAAAGAGAGGAGGTTTTTAACATATATTTATACATTTCAGCCTTGCCACATTCTTTGAGTTCCACTGTTGGATTCTTTTTTGGGAGAAGGGGGATGGCAAGATGGCACACCTATTAGTGAAAATAATCAAATAAAAACTTAACATGAAACAAAAGTCCACTCTCTCAGGATCTCAAGTTGGCAGGAAGGTCACACTTCCATCTCCTCCCTTATGATTCAAAAGCAACCCCTCCCATTTAACTGGGCAAGCCATGTCCTTGCACTCTTTTGCTGGCAGCACATCAACATCTGTAAGACAGCACAGCTCAGCAGTAGCCTGACCAAACTATAAGATGTGGTGCTGCTAGATCAAGATGACAAGACAACTGAGATATTCAACAAGTTACCAGGCTGAAAGCTCTTAAAAGCCATCATGGTGGTTTCTGAGTTATTCTTCTAAGGTGTAAGTCTACTTCCTTTTCCAATAAGTTTTCTTAGAAGTAGAGCAGCAACATACCATTGTCATAATGATGCAAAGGACCACAGGCTAGGGATCAAAGACTTGGTAGCTGTTCATTGATGCTTCACTTCCTACACTATAACGAGAATCAGTTTTGGCTGGAGATGGTGCAGCTAAGGACTAATAATGTTCCTACTGAAGTTAATGGCAGTTAATTTTCCTACCAGTTTTACCTGTGTTGGACAACTTAAGGACGTTCAGCTGTAAGTGCAATCAGAGATGGAGTTATACGAAGGTGGAGAAAGTGGAAGCTACAGCCAATGTGAAAAAAAAATGAATGCAGGAGTAAAGATCATCATAATCCATCCTGCTTAAGATAATTTGAGAGACCTATCTTTATGTAACACATTTTTGGAAGACATATGCATATTTACTGCCTCCCTTTTCTCCCTGCAAACTCCCCATGCTGCTCTAATAAGAGTCCCTGGTAAAACAAACTAAACATACATAGCTTTTCAAAGAAGGCATCAATGCCCTAAAATAAATAATCCTTTAAACCCTTGTGCATTGCAGCACTTGCTGGGCCTTAGGCAGGGAGAAAACAAGACAAACTGCAGCTGTGAAATATGAAGTAAGACAGGAATGAGAAAACATTCCTTTCTCCTGAGGAAGCATATGCAGAGCTGCAAGCATTTTGATCCACCAGTTTAAATTAGACCTTGCAAATCAGTTGCCTCGTTCACACAGAGAGCTGAGAAACAGTCCTTGCTGAGCGCACGTAGTCCGAGCCTGTAAGTGAAAGGTGTCCCAGCAGCCCCAGGAGATGAACAGAACTGGCAGGAGGAAAACAGCAGCCTTGCTCTTCCCATCTCCTTTGCTGTTAGTTTTCTCCAGCTTTCTTCCTTCACCTGTATTCGGCTAGAACTTTTATCTGCTTAGAAAAGAATCTGTGCACAAATGGAAGGATGTAAATCATGCCACAAAAAGACTTTTAAGGTTTACATATGTTTTAATCTGCAGGTGGAAAGTGAGTGCTCACAAGAGTTGTGGGAAAGGAGAAGCTGGTGACTGCGGAGATCGCATTGTAGCTCTTGTTTTCCAGCCAAGAGTCGTCCCAACATGGCCAGCTATGCTCAGCTCAGGTACTCTGTTAGAAGCACTTCTGCTGAGCCTTCTCCTGGTTTCTCAAGGTGGGAGAAAGGTACTCCCACTGCTGTCATAATAGCTTCCAGAGCCCATCCACCATATCTAACCGTATGCTAAGTCTGAAAACGGGTGCAAGAACAAGTTCTAACTTCCTAGTGATAGTCCCTGGTTGACCACGAGGCTTCGATTCCCAGCTGGGTTACTGCACCAAGCAGCAGCAAATGCCACCCCATTTAGGGAGAAGAGAAGGTCTGTTTTACAAAATACTTCTGTAACACTGATATCTCAGCATCTTAAAATACCTACTTAGGAACCAAATTGGCTCAGTTTAGATCAAGTCAGAGACACAAAGATAATCAAGACCAAAGCTGAGTCACTGTTAACATTCAGTGTCTCTGAGAGCCATCCTTGTCCTCTGGCCTCCCCAACTGTCATTCCCATAACAGGGAGAACAGAACACATCTAGTAGCTGCTGACAAGGGAACAAATGAAATATGCTGTGGCCGTTAAGTTAACTCAGCTCGAAGGAAACAATATTACGCATTCCAAAAGCAAGTAATTACACTATCCCTAACTAAAGCTGACACTAGAGAGTCTTGCACAGAAGAACCAAGACTTGCTCACTGCAGTCCTGCCACCTCTGAATATATCTCTCTTCACCATTTCTTTTTAACTTCTTTGGACACAAACTTGCCCTTGCTGTTGTTTGTGTACATGTGCAAGTGTGGCCTTCATGAAGATGGAGACTGCCAGGCTGTGATAAAAGGCTTGAAAGGTTGTCTATCACCCCTGCAGTCTCTCCAAAGGAGAGTCTGAGTCCTTTGCAGAAATATTATTTCACAACTTTTCAAAGCACCTCAATAGATTTTGACAGAAATCCCTACACCTCAAGTAAGCACCAGAATGCTAACGGGACTATTTTTCCTATCCAGCCAGCAATGAAAATCATAAGGAACACAGCATTGACATGTGCAGGCACCAACTGTTAATTTCTCACTTTGCTTCTGGCCATTTCTGATTTCTCTCACTCATCAGAACCTGGTTGTTAGGTTCTAGACTGCATTGTCTTCCAATGGAGTGGCACATGTTATTTCAAGGGAAGAAGCTAAAAACTTATTTCAAAAGTGTTCAATCAACCCTGTCAGTATAATATCTGGCAAGAGAAGAACAAATTAGGAACACCAGAACTTAACTTGAATGGCTTACTATTTCACACCATGCACTGCTATAATTATCTGTGTGTACAGGCATCAGCAAGGTGGAAGGCCGAGCAGAATTTTTTGGTCAAGCACTGAGGAGGATCTGCATCCCAGATAATAAGCACTTCTTTAAGCACTCTCTGCTATGCATTTATATAAACACCCCCTGCAGATACTCTTCAGTCCCAGCTGTGTGTGAGCTGAAGGTAATGCATACAAAATCTGAGAAGGCAACTATTTTGCTTCATGGCATTTTTTGAGGTTTCAGTATTTCAGTGCCTTCTACAATGAGTTGAAAAAAAACCTATTCCAGTGTTTTAATGTAGCAGAATCATTCTGAAGTATCATTGACATTTAAATAGGAGTCTTTCCAATCAGGTCATGCAAACCCAGTGATTATGGTACTGACCTGAGACGTGACAGATTCGAATACTAGTCCCTGATGTGAGATGACACTGCCCTGACAGATTAGGGACCCTGAACCTCTAATACCTGTTTCAGTGCTTGCACTAGCTCTGCATATGCATCTGTTGGGCCACATTCATAAGCAAGTGCACCTACATGCTAAATAACTTCCATCTGGGCAGTAGACAATACAACAGAGGCATGGCAGTCCCTAATAACAGCCTGGCAATGTATCTTCTGTCAGTAAGCACCCTGCTTTGCAAGAAGTTGATCATTCTCAATTGCTGAGAAATTTAAGAGTAATCAGCAATCTGTAAGTGTGTCTTACATACTCAGATCTCAATACACGTTCAGCACCTCAGCTGAGAAGGGCCAAAGTGGACATTCTTGTCAGCTTCCCCCTCACTATTTTGTAGAATGCCACATCTCCCCTTTCTTCTCCTCTGTTTTACACCAACACTCCATTAAGACAATTTCTTAAACAAGGACTCTTTTCCATGTGCCAAATACAGGAGTAACATGAAAGTAATCCCAGAAAGTGAGGGAGATGGATCCAAGGGTGAATATTTCCTAGAGTGATTTCTAGAACAATCTTTCATAACCCACTGTTTGACTTAGTCCTCCAGATACAAATATTTTCTCCTCTATGCATGTCTCAGGGACTTCCTTCTAGTTTTTACAGCAAGGAAAAGCAAAACCTACTGGTTTTTACATTTTTTGATATACAGATTCATCCAGAACTTTAGGGAGTGCATACATATACTGTTAAAATATTATTCTCTTTTCTAAAATACATATTTAATATTCCATCCACCTCTGCTGAATTTCACTTGACCTTGGCACAACTTACATGAATGCTGAGACCAAAGAGAAACCTCCTCCTTGTCATCTTCATTTAAGGGAAAGAGATTGTATTTCCAATCCTTCCAGAATAAGCAAAGGATGGTACTGAAGAACACCTCTGTTTTCTCTGTTGTACTCTCAAGCACTTGAGACAGGGATGGGAAAGAACTAACATTGTGCAACAATCCGCTTCCACAGTGTAATTAACTTTCATTTTCCCTGGCCCTGGAGTGCTTGTCTCCTTCACCCATAACTGAAAGAAACAACAGAAAGCTCTGGAGGCAAGGGAGGGAACAAAAGCTGCTACTGAAAGTTGTTCTCCCTGTTGGCTGCATGTTGCTTACTTAGGTAACTGGAGACAATTGGTTCATTGGCTAATTTTTTTCATCACAGAGGTCACTGTAAATAAATTCTGCACACACATAATGTTGAAATGGAGAGATCAGGAGAGTCAGACTCACAAACCTAAAATTACACTCTCACTGGATCACCCAATAGCCTTGGGCAACCTGTTCCTTTCCCATTCTGCCATAAAATGCTCTTTAACCAGGACACCACAAAAAGCTTGACATCAGCTGAGACCACAGCCTGTCACATTGCTTTACCATCACCTCACTGTTTCCCCACACTCCTAACAACTTCAGTTCCCCTTATACTCCCACTGTGAGCAATTTGGGGCTGAATCTGGCACAGCCTTAACACTCCCAGTGCTGATTCAGGCCTGGGGACCCAAGGCACAGTATTAGCCATGCCTCATTTTACTCACCTGTAAGATGGAAGCCCAGATGCTATTTTCTACAGAAGGCTGGAGGCTGGGCGTCAGCTCAGGAATTGCCCTGTACTGCTGACAAGGATTAACTAGGAGACATGAAGTTTCTGAGCTTCACATGCTCTGTCCCTTCTGTGACTACAGACCCAAGGCAGCAGGTCAGGTGGACCTAGCTTGCTGGGCTACCAGTTGAACTATCCTGACTTGTATCTCACAGGTACTTGATAATGAGCCATTCAAGTACTCAGATGCTTGAACAGAAGGAAGAATTGCTTTCTAATTAGAGCCATGGACATCAAAAGAACTATACAGCTAATACTCAAACAGAATCAGCCTTAGAAGAGACTTTATTAAGATACTTAAAACTGACACGGCAGCCGTTTGTTCTGTAAGCTTAGGCAAAACTGATGCCTGGTGTCCTTTAAACCTCAACTGGCTTAATTAGACTAGTTGAGGATATTTGATACCCCATCCCTTTGGCCCCTCTAAAAATAATCACATCATATGTCCTATTTATTAATTTTGATTTACATCAAGACACTCCTCTGTTTCTCTAGGGGGCATTTACAAAAGTTAAAACGCAGAGCCAGCCAATAAATCCATCCTGTAGATAATGAAATGACCTTCCAAGGAAGTAAAACCTATCTCCCTGAAAAGCCAGAGGCCTTTGTTGGATTTGCTGAAGGTAACTACAGCTTGAAAGATGGCATCTTTGCTTAAAAGGTTGGAAAAAGTGGTAGCTATCATATTTGAGTGTATTATTAAAAGTGACAATTACCTCTGTATGCTTACAATTGGAACTTCTGATTTCATAGACTATAACAAATGCACCACTGCTGTTCTGGATGGCCTAGCATTAATAAAGCAAACCAATTTTGAATGCCCAAGGCCAGGACCTCAGGGACAGCAGATGGTGCCCAGGATACCCATTCTCACATTAGCATAAGAATAGTACGGAGTGGGTCACATATTGCCTTTAAGCAAGCTTTCAATTGTCCACACAATCTCTGCCTCCTAGCAAATGAGACAACAGCATGGGTTTTTTTTGGTTTTCTAATTTAAGTAATCAGTGCTTCATTACATAAAATGTATTTCACAAGCAATTCAAGCAATAAAGAAATCCATCTCCTTTGTAACAACTTGTACTCCATAAGCACCTTATTCAAACTTTAGACACACCACAAAAGGAAATGAACAGTCCTTGTTCATATGCATTAAAACACTTCTGGACAAATGACTTAGAGTTCTTAAAATTAGACTGCTTTTTCTTAAATTGCTGCTAATTTTGTGTGCAATCAATTGCAGCTGTAATTGCTTGTAAGCACAAATGGTGTATCCATTGATATTCAACTTGACTCTTTCATTGAGAACCAGAACAAATTCCAAATAGAAAACTGGAAGCTGTGCCTCAGATTCTTTAAAAATAGCGTGAAATCCACATGCTTACCTGGATTCAAAAGTAAGACTGTCCTGATCTCAAAAGAGGCAAAACTTCATGCCATTCCTAATTCCAGCCTCAGAGTTAAGTAAAAAGCAGACAAGGTCTGAACTCTCCAGTCAGAAGTTCAGATCCAAACAGGATATCATATGCAATCTCTCATGAGGTATTCTGCCCTTTCTAGTAAACATAGGTAAGTTGCACTTTAAATAAGGTGTTTCACAGAATGTGTGTTTGGTATCTTACCATCAATAATGAACAGAGCTTTGTGTGTTTAGAAGTCTGTCTTCTTGGCTGAGTTAATTCAGATTTTTGAATTAATAATTAATTTCTGATTTCTGAAAATATGACTTCACAGTCCTTTTGCAGTCCACACTTTGTGCCCCCACACATATCGGTCAAATCAAATCTGGAAGAACCTACAAGAAGTCAGTTTATCAGAAAACAGGAAGCGCATTAATTGAGAGATTGCCTACTACCTCACAAGGTCTCTGCAAGAAAGGCATAGAAGGGCAGAGCTCATTTCTTTTTTTTTCGTGATCCAAGAAACAGGGAGAAAAAAAGGGATTAAAAAGAGGAGCTACACCAGTCCACACAGGTATCGTGTGCCCATGTACCTCTTCCTTATCACTGCACTTATTGTAGAAAAGTGACATCATGGCTTCACCTGCTTGGATCCCTCTTGAGATCCCCATGATGGGAACTTCTGAAACAAAGACGGATACTAAAAATCTGCAGGGTTTCAAATACAAATAGATGGTTAACCTCATTCCAAGCCAAAAGTGCAAAAATCTAGGGATGACAGTGCCATGGATTCACTAGAATGGATCTCAGGAGGCTAAACAAGCCCTTAGTTTCCTAAGATGTTCTCTAAAACGAGCCTGACAAAGAGCTAGCAAAGGCAAGTCACCCCACACCACGGGCACACCCCAGATTCCAGACACGGGTGATGGTGAGGCAGCTGAGAATTACAAATTTACACACAACACAAACTGGCACAAGGAACAGACGAAAATCTTTTGTTGATGTTGCTGGTTTTGTTTCTCATGTAACACAGTTTTCATTCCCTAAAGCCAATGTACTAATTGCCAACAGAAAATAAGTCATCTCATCATCTTACTTGAATAAATAGCAATAGTTCTTGTGCTTGTCTGGAAAATTCAAGAAGCCATATCTAAGCAGTGAAAGCAAATAACTATTTCTGTATTTTGCTCGGCACATTACCTTCTAAATGAACTGCTGGAAAATTACGAGTTTTCTAGAAACATTTTGGAACTGGGAAAGCTTTTGAATAATCAGGAGGATGTTTTGGCTCACAAAATCATTGGACTCCACTGAATTATGAGTGTCCTTTCTTGGATGAGGAGTTCAGAAGAAGACTGAGGATTTTATGATTGACAGATGAAATATGACAGAACACCAGGGACAGGGACTTAAAGATGGTTCCCTATGTAATCTCAAACATAGTTGCTTAGGGCTTGTTTTTCAGAACTGTTCAGCTTCAAGAATTTCAATTTTCACTCATCTTCCTTCCAAAGAGATACTTCTGGGGACAGAAGTTCTAAAAATAATGAAAATGTGCAACCTTGCCACTGGAACACAGCCCACCAAAAAGACCCACTGCTCAATACTCAGCATTGTTTAAGAGAGAGAAAAACGTAAATCTAGCAAGGTTTATTGACACTACCTTTGGGGAAGAACTTTCCACTGTTGCAGGTGTCTCCTTTTAAGTGGTTGCAGAAGGCGAGCAGATACAGTGAGGTGGTAACACTTGCTGGAGGGAGAAGTGCCATCCCCTCCTGTCAGTGCTAAGACTTCTCACACTCATCACAGAATGAAAATGAGAGAAGGGAAGAAAACAAACACAAACGTTACAGTAAAACACTATGTAAAGACATTATGCTGCATTTGTGCTGGATATTTATAGCCATAGAGTTGGGATGATGTCCATAAAAGTATTATTTTAAAATAATCTCTAATATCTAATTCATTCTTGTCAGATTCTGCTAAGAAGCCAAGATGGGGTGGTCTACATTTAAAAAAAAAAAAAAAAAAAAAAAAGTAGCTAAAGCACTGCAGGCAAGCGCTGAATGTTCTGTAAAAACATAAACAGTTTCTTGCCTGCAAATCTCCTCTCCCTCAGATTTCTCATTTTTCACTGCTTGGTTCCCAAGATACTAGGATTTCCTCACTTCTGTGGTTACCTAGAGTTTTCTCATGGAAACAAGCACCAAACACATCTTGAAAAAAACAACAATAGGCAAAAATCCCCTAAAAACAGCCCTTCATCTTATTATTTCCTTACTCTTCTTGTGCAGGCTCAGAGCTGAAGATACTCCAGACATGGCTGAGGAGATCAGTGGTAAATGTCATTAGCTGTTAGCAGAGGAAAAACCTTAAAATAAACAGATATAAAAGGTATAATTTTTCCCCTGATAAAAATTAGAGGGGCAAAATCAAGTGACCTCTTTATGTCCCCCCTTCATTAATTAATAATAAAAGCAATCACCTGAAAATGAAAATGGACAGTTTCTTTGACCCTATGGGAAGACCCTAGAATACAGGCATAAGGCTTCTGTCCCATTTGTTACACAGTTGCCATGATTTGTGGGTGGTATGGCAGAAATGAAGTCCCACACTGTGACGAAACCTCATGTCATCTGTCGTGGGCATGTGCTCTCCCAGTGCACTCTGTGGTGGACAACCAGCTGGGCTGGCACTTGCCTGAAGTGCCTTTCTGAATATGAAAGAGGGGGATATTCCATTTCAGTCCTTTCAATTGTTAAGGAGTTCCAGTGAAATGGTAGTTAAAGACTTGTCAGGCCAAAATCTACTGCACTTAGGGAGCTTTTATATTATTTGCCTCTAGCTGTCTTTGCAAAGAGTGACTTGGCATCATTTTTACAAAGATCTCAAAGAGATAAATAAAAATCATTTTCTATCTGGAACCGGCAAAGTGCAGGGAGGTTAACTGAACAACCCAGCCTCTCACAGCAAGGCAATGGGAGAGTCAGGGACAGAATCCAAATCAGCTGATTATAGTCCTGTGATCTCAGCACGAAATGCATATCTTCCTGTATTTACAATCCTCTTTCTCAGAGAAGTTTGTCCTGCCAATGTGTACTCCAAAGGGTGACCGAACTGGTGTGAGAGCCCCTGCTGCAGGAGCTTGTGCAGATGTTTCAGTAACAGCCTTTCCAGCGCTTCTCCCAGAGGTCAGCGATCTTACTGATTTGTTTGGTTTTGGGCTCTTCCTGACTTTTAATTTAATCTGAGAGATTTGATTCATTGTTTCTCAGCAATAAACAGTTTTCCATAAAAGGGCTAATTAAACTTTGATGAGGCCCTTTTGCAATGGAAAGATTGATGAGATACATTAAAGGTTAGGTGTGGAGCAAAACTGCAAAAAAGGGCAAAAACTCAACTATTGAGTTCAGTAGAATTATGATTGGGTTTTCTATGCTTATCTTTTCGCAGTGCTCTCATATTTTAATGTATTTGTGTAACTATACCTCAGTCTCCTGGAAAAAGGAAATGGTAACCTCTCCCATGCTCTGCTTAGCTTCTCTTTGTTTGCCAATATCACCATGAAAGCAATGTTTCTCTGGCTCACTGCAGTGCACCCTTACATGGATGCTTCATCGGGCTACAGAACCATGGCTTCCACTGTGAAGTGGGCAGATTAAAGCAATTAAGATATGTTTTCTGCCTACACCATAGATAACTAAAGCCTAGAACTCATCAACCTGGCAGTCATCCAGATCAAGAACCTAACGATTCAAAAAGAGATTAGAAATGCATACAAATACAGTCCACCAAAGAATCCTAGCAAGTTGGCACGCAGGACACCTCCATGCTAACCCTCCCTGAACTAGTGCTGCTCAGATCTACTTACCCTGTCAGAAAGGCTGCAGTGCCCCAGCCTCAGCTCTGCCCATCAGCCCTGTGTTGCACATGCACCCACAGATGGGATGAAAGTGATGTTTTTGATGACAAGAGCTGGGAGATGGGCAAGGAAGAGAGGTTGTCCTGCAGGCATGCAGAGTTGCCACGTGTGTGGGAAATGGAAGCTCTCAGCAATGTGTACATGCTGAGGTGTAGCAGATGTGTAGCTGATGGTGTAGATCTGAGTCCCCCACTTGAATACTTATGTCCTCAGCAATACTTGCCTTCTTACTCCCAAAAATCTTCAGCAATGGAGATGCTTCAGCCTCCCTAGGCAGCCTGTTCTAGGATTTCGTATTACTACAGCTGGAAAGTGTTCTTAAATTTATAATGATAAACTTGTGAAAAACATGTGTGCTGATCTCTTGAAGGCAAAAAACTAGCTATAATATGGGGAAATGGCCTAGCCTGCAAGTTCTTACAGCATGGTCTTTACACTGTCTCCTGAGCCACCCAGGACAAGACGTATCAGGCTTGAACAGCAGAGTAGGTGACCTTCAGACCTACTCTAATAGGGCAGTTCTTACACTTCCACAAAAATAAAAAGTTCACACCAATTGCCAGACAGCAGGTCAGTTTTTCCAGTTGATCCTCTGTCTTATTATGTAAGATCACTGTCTGATTATTGCTCTCTGCTAACCTCTGCATAAATTAGCCACTAAGGACTAGAAGAGAAATTAATACTGAAAATTCAATCAGTGTTTAACTGATTTTTAATACATCATCATGTGTAGGTCAAAGTGCATTAACCTGCTTGAGACTATTGGAAAAGATTTCATTAACAAACTCCATACAACCTAACAATGACATCATAGAAAAGGAGCAGTGGTGAGTCCAGGAGATGGGAGGGGTGGAGAAAATTAAGTCTAAACTCCTCAACTTCAGAACTCATACATGGTGTATTTAGGAAGGGACATTATCCATTATTTCATCTACAAAGGAGGTTTTACTTTCTACATTGTTTCATCGGTATTCTGCTTTGGCTGACACATGTTCCAAAGCCCTTGCTCATGAGACGCTCGTGACACGTGAGGCCAGAGCAGGTGATCTATACCCTTCCATTCCCTGCAGAAATATATCACTTCTGCAGTGTTTGATGCTCACGGTCACAAGCCGCCTTGCAGAAAATACTGCCAATTGATAGTATCCAAGGTTTGAAGTTTGGGAAACTGCTGACATGCTGGTCTGTGACTTTGCTTGGGGTACACTCGGTCAGTGCAGTATCAGGGAAGGAAATGCCTTACACCATACAAATACTACAGAGTGGATCCACTCCAAAATCAAATTAATCTCTTAGGGGAAAAACATGCCAACAATGGCTTTCAAGCATTTGAAAATGCAAGAGGCGCACAGAAAACCCCACAGGTGGAAGGAGACATGTTAATTCAGCACTTAATCCAAAACTGTAACATAGTCCTCAGTCTGTCACATAATGCTGGATTCAAAGGCAGGATCTAGGAGAGACTCAGTGACATGCTCATTGCAAGGCTATAGCTGTTCCAATCTCGACTTCACATCAGAGCAAACCACATGAGGATTTTAGTGCACTACATATGCTCTTGCACTACTACTACCACTGCCTGCAAAACTGTCTCAACAAGGTCTAGTCAGAGAAAAAAAAATCAGAATATAGAAAAAATTGTAAGGCTGCCTGCAACCAGCAGCATCTATAAAAAGGTCCCTTTCATAATTCTTCTAGCCTCACTCTCTCCCTCTGTATGTATATATCTGTATCTAACAAGAAGGTATAGAAAAGATGGAGCCAGACTTCCAAGAGGTGTATAGTGAAAGGTAACACAGTGAAACATGAGGAATTCTGATTAGGTATTAGTCTTTCCATGAGGATGGTCAAACACTGAAATGGGATCAGAGAGGCTTTAGGATGTCCATTTTTGGAGATACTGTTAATTTAACTGAACCAAGTCCTGAGTAACCTGCTATAAATGGGTCCTCTTTTGAGCAACAGGTTGCACTAGAAAACCTCCACAGGGCACTTCCTTCCTAAATTATTCTATGATTTTTCCTGAGTATATTTGGGACTATGGGCCTTAGTAAATATTAATACATGTTTATAATACTTAAGCTTACCCTCTGCAAGAATGGAAGCAGACTGCTCGTGCTCAGATAAGGTGAGTAATAGCACTACCCACAAAATACCCACAACAGTCAGCATCTGCACTGGAGAGCTTTACACACAGAAACTTTTTCCAGTGCATCCTATGAACACTTTATCCACCACGGTCTCAATGTGTTCAGGGAGATACGACACATATCATGCTGTGCGCAACAGATCAGGACCCTGTGACTATGGACAAGCAGTTCTATAGTGAAACCTTCTAGAATGGGATGCACTGGAAGAAAGGTTACTGGGGAGAAAAATCAGAAGAAATAATCCTATAGGATCTCAAAATGCATCTCATTCTATCTGAAGGGCTGAGGCTTCAACTAGTAGAGCAATTTTAAAGCACCCGCTTAACTTAGGGAGCACTGTGAGAGACTGGGAGTACTTCAATCTACCGGAATAGTTATGATCTGATGATTTAAAGTGATATCTACTGATGCCCAAAGGTATTTTCGGGGCCATACTTTTTTCACTGACTGTCTGTTTTCATGTAGTTGTTTTGCCAACGACTGACAATCTGTTTAGAAATATCAGGGAACATGAAATCTGGAGGTGTATCATTGTGTGAGCGTCCACTCCAAAACCTCTTGTGAAAATAACCTTCAGGAATGGCAATCAGCCAGAGAGGCAGTTTGAAACCAGCTAAGACACAAATAAATATTCACAGCAGCTAAGGACTTCGGATTTAATGCCGTTCTGCTAATGCAGATAAATATTCAGATTTCCTTGGCTTCTATAGACTAAACCCCATTTAAAAGAGAAATCCATACAACACTATGCACGTAACATTGCCACTGCTGGTAGGGGGTTTGGGGGAGGTGGAACAGAATTCTTATCCTTAATTTTAAAGGCCAAGGTGAAATATTTCTGTAATTCAAACGTGTACATCGGAATGCAGATGCAGAAAGATTCACACTTTCCAATGGGCTCTGGAGCACTGCTGCCACATGGCAGAGGGATTGGTCTACCTGTATCATACTGTTCAGCACTGTGCTGTACTCTTACTTACAGGACTGTATTTCATTAGCAGGTAAAGCACTTCTCACTTATTTTGACATCTTTGCAATGAACAATATAGCGCAAAGTTAAGATTCTACTACTGTTACTCCCGCTGTGCAGCCTTCTCTGGCTTAAGGCAAATGTTTATGTGGTATAAATCCCAGGCTCACAGTTGAGTGTAACCAACTCTGAAGTGATGATTACCTTTACAAGACTCAGTTTACATAAAAGATATAGTTGAGTTAGACTTAAGCATGCTATCACAGCTGTTAACCATGTTACAACAGCAGATCTTTAACCACCCAGGTTAAAGCAGGGCTTTCCTCTCTAGCCGATCAAGAAGCAAGAGTTATGTCCCATCTCCATCACAAATTCTAGGGGCAGAATTTCTTCACAGGCAGAAAGGACCTCAGAAGTTATTCAAAGGGATGCAGAATGAAAGAAAATTATTTCCCTTCCTCTGCACATTCACAAGCAAAAGGATAACTGTGCTCTATAGCCCATTATTAAATCTCTTTGTAACTAACCACACCATCAGACTCACACACCAGCTGGATGCTGAGGCTGTAACTGCGGGACTAGTTCACTCTCTCAGATATGTCTGCCTAATTCACACGCTCCAGAGCATGAACTTTTAAATTATTTTCAACACACCTTCAGACTTCATGGAAGGAAATGAACAAAATGGAAGAGCTGTTTTTCCTTTTTTTCACAGAACAGCTCTTTAGACTACATTATCTCATTACTGTTTACTTCTTCTGTGCCATACTTTCATTTCTGTAAGTCTGTCTACACTGAACAACTTGCACTTTCTCTTCCCTCTTGTGACTGTAGTTTCTGTAAAAGGTTAAGTAAGGAGGGTAAGTATTCCTAAACAACTCTAGCTATCACATTTGTGGCTGGCCAAAAAGGGGCAAGAGGAAAGGAATGGGAAGAGGAAGTGTAGCCACATGGCAGTGGTACGCCAGGGTCTTTTTCCACAATCTTTCAGTGGCCTTAAGCAAATCCCTTCCGATATACATTGCTATACATCTAAGTAATATTAAATTGAGTGGGCTTCTGGCAAGACATCCAAAGTACAAGGCTCAGCTACCAGTGTACAGGCTTGAGGCATCAAAGCACTCTGGAATTCAAGGTGTTCAACTCTCTTAGACATCAAAAATAAATTTAAAACAGCAAATGAAGATAAATATAAACAGAATCAGCACATTTATGAACCCTAGTTAAGAAGCTACCTTCAATGTAAGAGCTATTGCAATAGTCCTAACCCATTCAGCTCATCACCCTCTCTATCTTTTAAAACATATACCGGAGATCACAGCAGTCAAGACATTTATTCTCTCAGTTAAAGATATACTTATCCCACGCTGAGTTTTGGTATGATCCTGAGAATTCTCACTCAAAAGAGAATTACTTGAAGACACACAGACCACAAGTTTCATCTTTGCAAAGAAAACTATTTATAGGTGGTGGTACAATAGTTTATTAGAGCAGTTAGTTCTTCAAAAAAGGCTAAAAAGATGGCACATATTCCAGCAGCCTTTAAGTCATCCTTCCAGGATCTCTCTCAGTGACCTTGCTGCAACAGAGTTTTTACATGACCTCAGTGTTCACTCTCTGTCAGACAGAGTGTGCCCAGAGTTTGCCAAAAGAGAAAACCTAAATGCTGAAAAAACCCAAAATGCTGAAGAAAACCCAAAATGAAAATCTAATGTCATTGAAGTGATAGTAACGAGGGCAAAGGGGAGCTGTGCACCTGATCTAAGAGGAGGGGAGCTAATCTTCCATCTTCTTTCAGCAGAAGTTCACTGTGCTCATCGCCATTTCTAACATTCTGTTCACCATTACCAGTCTCTTAAACTGCTCAGCCAGCTTGACGGTGTTCCCTTAAACTACAGCATCAGATCTAGCCCAGGCATGGTTTGACAGGCAGATGGATTACGTCACTGGCAGATGGATTATGTCACTGGCAACGTGAGTTTTAGGCTGCAACTGGCTTCAAATTGCCCATTGCAATTATTCTCTTCCTGTGAGTCTGGAAGTGACTCATGCAAAGACAGTCAAGATCATCCCACTGAGCTTTGAGATTAAAAATAACGACAAGGCAAAAGTTGGGAAATGTTTAATCCGAGAAAAGCAACTGATCTTAAGATACTGGAAAAGGAAATCACTTCAGGTACATGTGTCTGAACCCAGCTCGGCGCAGAGGGCCAGCAGCCGGGCCCCCCTGGGCCTCGCCCCCTCCTTCCCGCAGCCTGGCCGGCTCCCGGGGCCTCCCCGCCGGAGGCAGCCCGGCACCCCCGGCCTCCCCACGGCAGCCAGGCCCAACCAGCACCGCCAGGCACACGCAGGGACATTTTCCATATAGACAGTATTCCCTGGAGCCTCACACTAACCAGATTCCCCAGAAGAGTAAGAGAGGGTTTGGGGTGGTTTGAAGGAACAGATTTGGGAACTACCAATGTCTGGGGAACGGACCAGTAGTCCGGGGGTCTCCCCAGTCCCTCCCAGCCTGCAGCCCCACACGGAGCCCCTGGCTGGGCTTTGTTGCCGCGGCTGGCTGGCTGTAGCCTGGGGAAGCAGGTTGCGAGGAGCCTGCCTTGCCCTTTCCACCCAGGACGGGGCTGTGCCTGGGCACCCGAGGTAAAAAAGCAAAGGACAGACCTTCTCTCTGGCCTCTTCCGCGCCGGGGAGGCTGCGCTCGTCCTGCCGGCCGCGGCCGCGGCTGCCGGCGGGATGCTGGCGGGCCGGTCGCCGTGCCTCACCGGCTCCACATTGATCTGCCTGCCGGGAGCCTCTTTTATTTTTTCTCCCCCTCCTCCCTCCACCCCCTCTTCTGAGGGGGGACAAAAAAGGGGTGGTGGTGTGGGGGAAACCTTTCTATTATTATTATTCTAATATATTCTGGGGGCTTGTGGTTCCTGCAACGAGGCGGAAGTGAAACCCGTTCTCGCCCCCCTCCTCCTTCCGCGATGCTCCGGGGCTGGATGCAGCCGGGCGGCGGCCGGGTGGCCTGGGGCCGGCGGGCTCCGGCCGCGGCCCCCACAGCCCGGCCGCTCCCGGGCCCCCGCTGCAGCGGCATCCCGGGCTGCCCCGCTGCCGGTCCCTCGGCCCCCAGGCGGGATGGGGAGGCGGTGCCGTTCCCGAAAGGCAGAGGTTGCTTTGGCGGAAAAAACAATCAAACAAAAAAACCAAAACAAACAAAACAAAAAAAAAAAAAAGAAAAAAAAAGAAAAAAAAAGAAAAAAAGAAATAGGGGGGCGGGGAGGCGCGGAGAAATCATTTTCCTCACCCCACTGAGGGGGAAATCTGTCGGCGCTCGGCTGCCGGAGCCGGGAGCCGCACGCCTTCAGGCGGCGGCTCGGCAGGGGCCGGGCGTGCGGGGGGGCCGCGGGGCGGGCCGGGGCAGCTCGGCGGGGCGGTAGGCGGGGGGGCCGGGGCGCTCCGTGGCCCTGCGCGGCGGGGAGAGCCCGCTGAAGGCACAGGGGGGCAGAGCTGGCGGTGGGTGCTTCTGTGAGGGGCGATTACGGCTGGCAGCACAAGAGGAAAAGCTATAAAATGCCGTTAAATGCCGCAGTGTCTGCTAGCTCCGTAGTGACATCCTGTGGCTCGGGGGCACTAGTGCTAAGGGCCAGCCGAGCGCTGGTGGTTAGGCAGGACCCGGCGAGCGCTGGTGCCGGTTGCGCCTTCACCGAATTGGGCAGCAGCAGCAGCGCAGCCAGCACGGTGCAGTGGCGGGGGGTTCACTCACCGCTATCGGTGGTTTTGTTTTAAATCAGTCTTCTGCCTCATGCTGCTGCAGAGCTGCTCTGTTTGTAAAAGGTAACTGGCTCTCAGGCACTGTGGAGATTTGTGCTTTATACATGTGTAGCATCTTCCACAGTACATTATAGAACAGAGAGGGCTCAGATCTAAATACTGCAGCTGGCCTTATGCCTAGACTGAGGAGCAGAGAGTGAGAGAGACACCAAATGAACATCCAGCTAACTAAGGCAAATGTTAATTTCTTAATTCAGCATGTGTCATCATGTTGAAACAGACTTGCAGAACATCTCCCCCAGCCAAGAAGCACAGGAGTAGAGATGAGGCTGTGAAACTCTGTCCCTCCCTATGTCTTAGCTACTCTAGATAGAGTTCCTTACCCACTCCCCTGCCACACAGCACACGGAGGTGCACTGATGTCCTGTGGCAGACAAGGCAAAAGGCATTGAAAGACAGCTGAGCACATGCACCAAAGGACTACAACCTATCCACAGGCAGGAGGAAGGTGTGAAGTCAGCACCTAACAGGCATAGCTGAGCTAACTGGATTCCAGTTTACAGGGATGCCATTAGTAATGAGGATTTGGTGGCATCAACTTAAAAATGTCTCCACAGCCCCTGGCAAGCTTGGTAAAATCCATGCCACCATATTTACAAGACTCATATTGCCCAGATCAGAAAGATTAAGGCTAGCCTGGGCAGGCCTGAACACACAGCAACTGAAACTCCTGATAATTGTTTGGAGGCATGTGGGTGCTGGTGGTAGATGGGCTGGAAAAGGCTCTTCTAAACTCTGCTCTGGGAGTAACTCACATCAGATGATGCAGATGCTCACAAGAGACAGCTGAGCCAGTCTTTACTGAGGTCTCTGTTGTCCCCCGAAGCCTCCTGCTCACAGCACCATGGTGGAACTTAAGCCCTGTATAATTGTGGCACTGCCGCTTCTTTCTTCTGGGAAAAGTGAAAGGGTCAATCATGCTGACATCTATTTTGTCTGGTCACACATTTAGAACTTGCTGTTCTGGACTCTGCAGATTAATCTCTGTGCTCAGTTTTGTGTTAAACATTTCCTTCACATCCCAACAGCAACGGAGTTGCTGAGTCAGCTGGCTGCATCTGTCCCACAGCCTCAGGGCATCCACGGCCTCCACACTCCTGGATGGCTGAACAGCCCTGTCAGCAGAAATGCCCTCTCCCAGGTGGGACTGGCCAGAAGATTGCACCTCATCCTAAGGAGCACATGCCTGGACACACTGATGCATGAATTTGTGTCTTGCAGGTTAATTACTGCAACTCCCTATGCTTTGAAATAAACCACAGCTGGTGTAAAATACAGCAGATGTCTGCTTAGCAATGGAGAGCAGCCTGGTGCTTTGCTCACTCTAGTTTTTTACTGAGTACAGACTTTGGTCTTATTTTCTGACGCTCAAAGTCCTTCATAATCTTCCACAGCCAGCTCCTGCTGTAGCACTGCAGCCGTTGACAAAGGGGTAAGACAAGACTGTGGGAGTTTCATCTTTCCCAGGTAGTATTTCAGCACTATGGAACTTGTTTTGGCTCACAGAGATACAGACAACCCAGATCTTGGTGCATTCAGAAGTAAATGCAAAACTTCTCTCCTCAGCTTCATTTCTTCACACAAAAACATGCAGAGAATGCTAGTACCCAGCCCAACAAATCCAAGCCCTATAAACTAATCAAGCTATTCCTCTTATGGGCTAGATAGAAAGCAAGGCAGAGAAGGAAACAGCTTTTTTCTATTTTAAAATACTTGGGAGGCACACAAGTCCCACAGAGATGGGAGCCATCTAAATATATATCAAGACATAGCGAGATAAATGAATCCATCTGTTGTAATCTAACAGTTTCATAAAACCAATGGAAAAAAAATGACAGTTTCACGAAACCACCAAAGTGCTATTGATACTTTCAAGTTTTTGAAATTCTTTTCCAATGTGTATGAATGTAGGAAATCAACCATCCCATGTCAGATTCCTGAAATTAATAGAAAAAGAACAAGACTGTGCATGAAGCTGATGTAAACAAATCCACAATGTAATTAAAGCAAATTGCCATTAACAACCTAACAGACTATTACAAATCCCTCCTCACACCCCAAAATACATTTCTGATTTCCATGATATGTCAGCACACACATCCACCACTACCCTTCTTCCATCCCAGGGATCTCAAACCATCTCACAGATGGTGCTTAAATGAAGCCTTACAACACCTCCATTCTATTTCTCCACAGGGGAAACAGAAGCACAGAGATTTGCTTATCAACTAACAGGAAGTATTAAAACGTCCAGAAAGATGTAGGTGTCCTGTCTGCACATATGCCTTGATCTCACTACTAGGTAGCACTTCCAGTACAAGCCAGCTTGTAATTAGAGAAAGTTGTTCTTTTAAAAACTGCACTGAGCAATCCACTGACAGCTTTACAGGCAGAGAAGGGCACAGAAACAGTGTTTTGATTCATCCCAATGAGTGATGCCTTTTCTCAGCTCTCTATCTGAAGAGCCACGTGGCAGCTATGGAACAGCATGCGTTAATATACTGTGAATTCACACCAGCTTTTGTTGGTTTCAGATGTTCATATTTTGGTACAGGCAGGTAACAGGTATGGGAAACAGCCAAAAGTTTCCATACATCAGGGAATCCTACAAAATATACAGGAAGAGAGTCACTGCATAAGCACCCACTGTATCAGCCACCATCTCACAGGTATGTTGGTGTCTGCTCTGAGACCTCCCAGCAAAGCAGGCTAGTCTGGGAGGTGGGAAAACAAATGTGCATTAGCCTGTGAGCTGTACCAGGCCAGTGGAATACGCTTGGAAGTGTTTCCCATTATGTGCAAGCAGGTTTAGCTTCCTCACTTCCCTCTCCTCTTCAATACATGCACACACTCCATCTCGGGGTGATTTATTGTATGGTCCCGCTGGCTAAACTTCCATGCCCAGAGTGCAAGCAGAGCACATGAGTCTGAGGAACAGGCAACACAGAAGATTTGACAGGCAGAGTCCTGAAAGATTTCCTCAGTTAAAGTACAGGGATACCCACAGGCCTCAGGGAGCTACCAAAATACACATGTCCAACACCAATATCCATTAAAAAGGCACCAGCTGTACTACTCACTGTGTTCAGTTACTCTCCTCCTGGGATAGAAGTGAAACTATACAACCATCAGGCCCACAGCCCATAATGCAAAGTCTTGACTAGGTATTATTGGGGATCTAGAGCGTTACATACTGAATACAAGACTACCTAGTGGCAACAGGCATCCTGTAGGATATAATGAAAGAGGGAGCTGGTCACTTCTGGAGATCATGTCTGGGTTACTATTGTAATGTACTCTTCTGTTTTCTTTTTTTTTGTTTGAGTTTTTCTTCTGGAACTTGGTAACTGATGTCTCACTGTTATTATCAGTATTTTATTACTAATATAATGTCAGCGTGTATAAAAATTACATATTTCTCCCCATAAACTCTACAATATGAAAAAACAATTTTCTGTTAATAAACCAGACAAATTCCCAAAGGAAATGAATGCTCCTAAAAACCACGAACTTGAAGTAAAAAACACTGCTGCATTTGAAGTAATTACAAGAGAAAAATGACAAGACTGTTTCTCCTCAAAACTTGGCAATTTTTACATCATGCTACTGATATTCTTAATGAAAAATGGTGCTTTTATTCACTGCCACTTCTTTTACTTTGGCCAGTGCTGTAGCCAAACATCTGCTTGTTAAGTTAGCAGACTGAACTGATAGTAACTCACAAACGAATAATATCTCCACAGACATTTCCAAAGGAAGATCCTCTCTAAAGCTTTGTAAGGATGCCCTTAGGAGGGGAGAAGACTACAAAGAAACAGAAAGGTCCAGACATGTGAAAGGTCCATGTGAATGGTCTGACAGGTTGGGCTCTTCTCCTAAAAAGCCTCAGTGGAGATATGAGACAAGTTTTCAGCTGAAGGCATTCCAAAGCTCAGAGTGCAAGCTTCACACTGAACATTGCCATTGTGACTGAAGAAAGCTGTGAGCACAGGAAATGAGGCTAAAAGCAATGGTGAGGTAGCAGATACTTCACTGCTCCAGGGATCCGTTCCTTTCCCTTCTATCTTTAGAGAGCAGCAGAGGAAAATTAATCATATTTATTAACAGTTACATGTTCTAAGCCTGTTCTTGCTAACATGTTGACCCATCTCTATACTGGAAAAAGTCTCAGGAGGCAACTCAGCTTCACCAAATATATCCCAACAGACAGAATCCTGTATATCCAGGATTTAAGAGACAAATTCCCAAACAGCCTACTCTCCAACCAGATACAATCCAGACAATCGTTAGCAAGTCTCCCAGGTCCTTGGCTTACACTATCTGTACGTGCTGTACCAGAGTAATTGCGAAGTGTCAGACTTTGGGACCCTCCAAAGCCAGTACAAAAAAGACACCATTACACAGTCAGACTCTAGCAGCATTCCCACCAAATGCCCTTCTTTTTGTATTGTTGACAATCAATTAGCACACACCAGGGTTGAGACAAAAAAATACTACTGGAAAAAAATAGTGTCTTGACAGAATAATTATTTTTTAAAAAAATCTAAGAGAAGCCACAGAAAAACATATGTAAATGGTCTTACTAACCTCACAAGGCTATTAGATCTGTTAGGCTGAAGAGTAGAAAATGACAACTCATTTTTTAAATGATAATGAGTTTCTGGCAGGCAAACTACATAGCCCTGGAGACTGAATCCTCAGACTATCCATATACCACAGCAGCACAGAGAAAAAGAAGGAAGCTTCTCCAGAGCATTGCCTGAAACCCAGGAGTGCCTTCTCCCAAAGGCAGTGAGGAAGCCTAAGTGCAAAGACAGTAAGAAAAATTGTATGTTTTTGTCTGCCTGTGACACACCTGCACAAATGCACTCCAGCCTGTTTTCAGCTGCAATGAGAACTGAAGGTGTTAATTATTTTCTTACAGTGAGGGAGTATTTTCTTACAGTATTGGAGTTCAGTGGCACTGGAGTAAAAGTGAGGAACTCACAGGGGTATAAATGCTGTTGGGATCAAGTTCTCTACCTTTCAGCATGATCTGAAAATAAACCACCTCTGACTGCTGCTGCCTTGCTTTTTTTCAGACGCCATTAGTTGTTGTATGGCAGGACATAACTCAAGGCTTTGCATGCTCTGTGCTGCTATTAATTGCTAGCAACAGAGACACTCACTACAACGTACACAGCAAGATGAACAATTGTGCAACTATTTCTTAAGCAATACTTCCTTACCACCACGGAGAGGCAGTGTTTCCTACAGTTCTACTACTAAGAATGACAGATCTGCAAGTTCAATATTAATTAGCAATGGTTAATGCCTTCTTTTAGTGCTTGAAGTGCTTTATATTCTATGTTATGTTTGTTTAATTAGTTACTTCTTCATGACACGGTGAATTACGGCTGATTTATTGTACTTTCACTACCACCAGCAGCCTACACTAATAAATCAAGCAAGCGTATTAGTGAAGGTAATTCCTCCTATGAACTTACCAGCCTAACAGGATGGCTAGTCTAAAATAACTGGTTTACAGTCAGGTTTCAATCAAAAGCCATAAACGGCTTTGCAAAACATATCACTTTTTACATATTAACTTTTTTCAAGATACATAATTTATATCTGTGAAAAACTAATAAACTGTCCTTATCTGTGCTGGCAATTCAAATACTGCAAATCTGCACATTGATGCTCCTTGATAGGTACTGATTCTGCTTCCATTTACACCGGAGACACTTCTGCCACTGACTTCACTCAAGAGTATAAATAACATCTGCTATATTCAGAGGCAAAACTTCACTAGTGGTCCCATTTCTTCAGGCATATTTTGTCTTCTACAAAATAGATCAATCAACTTGAAAGACTATGGCAAGTAACCTTCTCTCAATCCATGTTTCTGAAAAATACTCTGCAAGTCCCACTTGCACCAAAAAGTAATTCATATACTATACTATACTATACTATACTATACTATACTATACTATACTATACTATACTATACAGTTGTGGCGTATTTACAAAAGGCACAGGAGGATATAGTAGAGGTACCTGGTTATCCTTACTTTCACACTCACGCAACTAAGAGATGTCCGTGAAGTAGTTGTTACAGTGATAAAATATGACTGTACCAAGCCCAGTCAGTGCTGCACAATTTCAAGCCCATATTCCAACATCTTGCTTCGTGTCTCAAACATTTAAAGACATTTAAAATTGTTGGCCACAAGATCAGTAGCTGTACAATCAAGCTGATACTGTAGCTGCACAACCAAAATCCAATCTCCTTGGCATCTCTTCAGTGAGAGAAAGCACAAGGCACATCATATCCAATTAAAAAAGAACAATTAAAAAGAAAAAAAAAATTAATCCTGTGAACAGAAGGCTGTCCAGATTCAGTACTCTGCTGAATGGCACATAGAACCTTATCTACACAGATAATCCAGTGCAATTAGCCCCCACTGGTGCTCGCAAGAGACAGTGGCATAGTGAAGCAACAGATATTTTTACTACCCACCATCTAACCCTGCCCTGTAATTAACTGCAGAGCCCCACAGTTTTCTGCCTGATTAGCCATTTCAACTAATGAGAGGCTCCAGACTCAGCTAACATGAAGCCTGAATTACCTGCCATTCATGGACTAGTCTTTGTGACCGCACAGAGCAAATCACAGGTGCAGGACTGTGCTGCAGAAGGGACACAAAGAGGAGAAGGGGGCCTGCATGCGAACTGTGCACAACTCCTTCGACTTCAGTCACACATATTGAATGTTTTGGATGGTTACACACATGGGAGCAAAACCTGGCAGTTCCTGTATGGTCATTACCCAAGATATAAAATGTTTGACTTTTAATTAAGATCTACAATATCAATGTCACAAAATGAGTCTGAAATTACAAGAGCAGAAGCTGATCTGATTGTAAAAAGCTCAGCTATTCTATTGAAGGCCAATGCTCGGTCATAACCAGAGAAAACTTGAGGTCAGGAGTCCAAGTTCAGGAGTGGAGAAAATAAGAAGCTGAAGGAAACACTATATCCTCCAATAATCCTTGTAGGAGATATGATTTCAGCATGAAAGGATGCAGTCCAGCTTTAAAGTTTCCAAGCAAAAATCATTCTACTATAACTCCACTGTGAGATAAAAGCCGATATGTGATCTAGTAATACTGGCCTCTTTCACTGGTGTTTTTATTGGTGCTGCCCTCCATATTAAAGAAAACAAACACTCTGCTTTTAATATTAAAGATAACTCCAACAGGTCTGCTTTAGACAACCTTTCTGTGTTAATCCATTCCTTGTAATACAGTTAGCCTTGTGTAGATTTGGAAGGTGGCCTGCAAATAGAAAAGTAAACAGAGGATTGGCTCTTTTAAAAAATTTTACTCAGCTTTTGGGGTTTTTTGTTTGGGTATTGGGTTTTTTTTAATATCAGTTTCTTCTCCCTTTTTTCAAAGGTCATAGCAGAAGAATGAATAAGGCTGTGACCTCATGTGTGGTTCTCCCATTTCTTAACTGAGGGAGATTTGGATCCTCCTGAGACCTGGAATACCTGAAGGAATGCCTAAATACATGAAAAAGCATGTTTATTGCGTAGAAATATCACTCAGCTGTAGTATACCAAGCTGAAACTCAGGAGACAGAGCCTATTGTGGTTCTGCTCTGAGTCTGAAGGGCATCTCCACACAAAGCATTTCCTCTTACTGTGTCTCAATTTCTGCATTTCTGAAAGATAACCAGAAATGTACACAAGTTTTGAAGTTCCTTCAGATAAGACAGTGCAGTAAAATAGCAGTGCCAGCCATGAAATCACCAGATGAGCTAAGGTGCGATACCTGCCCTTGTCAGCAGAGCCCCCTGTCATCAGATGAGGCACATACATTTTGGAGATGCAACATGTAACACTGAGCTGCTGGAACTCCTGCTCCCTTCACCCTCTTCATAATGTGGCTGGATTCAAATGGAAAGGATTTGTAAGGATGCTACAACAGTAATAATTTTGCTCTCACTGTACTCACAGACAGTAGTTTTCTTGTACTTAAATCATGCAGATACTGTTAAACATTCCTAAGACCAGTTATGTCAGCTTGTCAAAAACTGTGGCACACAAGAATCAAAAATCAATCAATTGCTGACCATTAATGAGTTCAGGTAAACTGAAGTTTTCTTGCCTGCTTCCACCAGCCATGAATTTAGCCTGCAAAACATTTCATGATCAATCACTGTTACGATATTTGTATTTCTGAATGCACAGAAGAGGGCAGAGCTCTTTGGTGATAGAATCACTAGGGAATTCTCACAAAGCAAGATGAACACACTGACTGATACATCACTTTTATTATTGATATAATTCTGCTATCAGTTTAAGTTATTGAATGTTATAGAATAATGAACAGAAAACCAGGAAGTCTTGTGAACAATAACGGGTGCCAGTGTCAACAGAAATATAAGGTGTATTTGCTGAAACAGATGTTAGAAACACCCTCCTTTCTCTCTTCAGTGTGTTTGTCAGCTGCTTATAGCAATGGACATCATCATTTACATCAGTTCTCACTGATGAATACTTGGATGAGCTGAAGTGCAAGACAGGATGCTGTTGAGCTGATTGTTTCTGTGACCAAAACAGGTCACACATAACTTTGCAACATTAGTAACATCCAGATTTCAGTTTTCCACAGTGGAGTCCCCAAGTACTGCTGAAGGACAGAGTTTTACACTATCATGACAACAATGTGGGGAGAAGGCAAAGAATTTAAAAAATGAAATCCCTGAGGAAACCATCTCCTCTTCAGTTTAGAGTACCACAGCCTCTGCCCCAAACCACATCTTCCTACAGGAGGGAGACATTGGCCTGCTAATTAGCCAGACATCAAAACCTTCCTAGGGAATTCCTCCTCCTGAGAGGCACACGCAGATCAGAAGAGGACAGGCTATCTAAACACAGCGAGCCTCCTCTCCCTTGCTGGGTTATTTTCTTTCTCCCTAGGGGAGCTCCAGCCAGGGGAAACTCCAGCTTTAACAGAAGGTGGCTTGGTTTCCTCCCTGTTTTTATAGCAAGAACAAGCTACAAAGGCACCCTTTTGATAATGTCCAGTTCTTCAAAGTCAAGTTCTCTGCAGTACTGAAGCATTTAAGACTTCAGTTCTGCTTTCACTGCAGTTTTATCTAGCTACTCTAACACACATGGAACACTGGTACCCTGATCTGCAGTGTACTGATGTCAAATAGCAAAAGGCATTTCATGATTCTTGATTCTCTCTGCTCATTCCAAGGAAATGCTGAGATCCTCACTCAGAAACGAAATACTGTGTGTGTTCAACAAGTCAGAGATGCAACGTCAGTGGCCTCTAGAGACCCACTCTGGGCTTTCCAACTCTAGGAGAGACAGGGACCCAAAGGTCTCACCTCCTAAGAGTTGGGCTCCAGACAGCTGGTTGCTGAACTCCTGCCCACTGCAGTTCAGATGCCATGCCTGAAGGTACTGACTGGGAAATTGTATCAGCATTAAAAACATCAAAATTGGATTATACTTGGACACATGCTGGCAAAGTATTTGCAATGGATTCAGAATAGCTGGAGATTGGCCACATTCACACAATATTCCTAAAGTTGGATAAAATTTAACAGCAGTAAATTGGGAAACTTTGCCAACTCCAAAGCACTAACTCAAACTTGGGCCAAAACGATGCACTGGCACTCAAATGCTCTAGAAGGATTTCTCCCTTCTGCCAAAAGCTGTTGATCAGATAAGAAGAGCTGGGCTGTGGACCACAGGGATAGGGACACTGTTGCTGAAGAAGGCTGGGATTTGCAAAAGAGCCTTTGTGGCAAAAACTAAGGAAGTTGCAATCAAAAACTAAAATACTTGCAGAGCTCTGCATGGAGGGCAAAGCAGCAGGACTGATGGGGCATCTGCAAGTCACAGCTGAAGAGCACTCTGGACAGTGGATATTGCTCAGAATCTCCTTCTGCTGAGCTCTTCTTTAGCCACCACTCTCTATTCCTCGCTAATAAATCTACAGAGGCAAGTGGAAAACTGAATTGTGATGGTATGTAAAAACCTTCCTTCCAGAGAGATATGTGGAGTATGATGAGGGGCAGGGAAGGAGAGAAGATGAGAGAAAGAACAGAAAAGTATTAAATGGGAGACACAAGCTGTTGGCACCTATGTCTTTTTGTCAGATCTCAGCCCGAGTGCCTATTGAGTTACACGGTGAAATTTGTATTTATTTCACAGACCTCAGTGAGGCTGCTTACACATGACAGTGCTCCCTCCAAGCAATGACACATTGCCCTGCCTGGCCCACTGCAACCCCACAAAACCACAAGACTGGACACAACCTCTCCGGAGTAAAAACACAGCCTTGCAAGAACCCTTCCCTCTACTTCAGGATTATTCAATGTGATATTTAAAAGATTCTCCCCATCTCTTAGAAGTGAAGGGGGAGAGGATCTGTCTGATTGTATCTGTGACCCTGGCAACTCTTCACAAGCAGAGACAGCTGAGTCACTAATATTTAGAAAAATAACATAATTGACTGTATTCAGCCCTGTGGAGGACCCCTGCTGTGTATTCACAGTTAAACATTAGCAACTCGGTCATTTCTGGCAGCCTTTGTGAAGGGTTGCCAGGGCTGTAGATTCAATTAGATGACCTCCAACAAACCGATTTCCACTGCAAATATCCTTAAAAAAATACATTAAATCCCCAATAAATACAGTAAAATTGGAGAAGACAGCTCTTCCTACCTCATTGAATGTCCCAAATCACCCTGCAGCCCCAACTAGATGCCTTGCCTGGATGCTATGCACGCACGGGCTCTATTATCACCACTGCCTAATGTGATTTAGCACTGTCTGCGGATTGCACTCTTTAAATCTGAGAATGTGACAGTGTCGCAGTTGGAGGCAGATTAGGATGCAAAATGATGTTGAAAAGGTAAAAACATTTGCATGTATCTTCCTTTCCATTGGGCAGGGGTGACTATTCTTTTACCACTACTTTTTTATCCTCGGACAACTTCTTTTCTGTTACTAGCCATTGAATTATTTTGATGTAAGAGGAACTAAGATGAATTGCTAGATCCAGTGTTTTACACTACCCATTACAACACACTGCAGCAGTGTGTTACACTGAGTTGGAATATCTACTTTCCTCTCAGTAATCTATACTAAAAGTGATTAATGTACCACTAAGGCAACTAGAAATGAGATTTTAAAATTCTGCTTTATGCATAGGGTTTTATGACAAGCCCTACAATAAAAAAAAAACCCAATGTGGACACTGTTTGTTAACACTATCATAATGAAATCAGCTAACACCTTAATTACACCTTGTAATTACTTCTCATAATGTGTAAGACATTTCTAATTCAGCTTTTGAACATCCCAATTGTATAAGTTCCTGTCTGTCTCCTCAGACTACAGGATTTCATTTCAGTCAACATATTCTGCCCAGTTAAATTGGTTCTTAGCTCTTTTTTGTTTGCTTTTTTCTATCCTAAATAATTCTGAACAGCTACCAAACCCTCACCTTTCTTGCACACATAAATGTTTGAGGAAATATAAAAAAACCAGAGCAGTGCTGGATTCTCAAGATGTCCCTCCAGAGAGAAGCCTAACAAAACATTGTTTTAAAATAATATATCCCATTGTTTGGATTACAATAAGATACGAATTCAACAGCAAAAAATTATAACAGGATAGGAGCTATTATGAAATTATTATCCAGAGAGCCCTCAACTAGCATTTTCTCAAGTGGTGTTGTAATTATTCTTTGTACATGGTTTAAAATAATATACTAAGGGTATTTACAGAGAGAAAACTTTTCTTTACATATAGTGTAAATTGGTATATGGAACAGAGACACTGCATGGAGTTTAGTCTGATTTTTTTTTTTTTCTCAATGTTCCCTGCTGAGCAGTGCCACAATTAATCAAGCTTTCTAGGTTTTAGTTAATTGCTGGACCCCAATAAATTGGTTTGTACTGGCATTGGTCCAGGTCTGATAATTTCACAGCCTTGGAAACTGCTGCATGTTCACACAAGAACCTTGCAAGCAGGGAGCTGGGATAAAAAGAATAAAAGAAACTCTTGTTCTGTGAGGTTCCATTAATACTTAAAAAGCCAGCCCACTAGAGCAACAGTGTCTTCACTGTTTGTTTTTCTCCATGTGTTTTATACTGATGTTTTTAATGATGAAAGGAAATCCCTCCCGTTCCTGATTTTAAACTTTTTTTCTGTAGATAGTTATTCTCAAAGAGCCATTTCTAATTTCACCAGTATCCTCTTGGAAATTTCTACTGTTCCCATCCTCTGCTGAAAATTCATTGTGGCTTTTGGACCTAGCTCCACTATTTTCTCCCTATCTCTACAATTTTGTTCATGTGAAAGGATGATCATCTTCTGGTGAAGAAAAGTTCAAGACTGGCTTTATGAACTAGACAAGAGAGACAAATGGTCCCACAGTCTGGCCTAACTCTGTGCTGGTGAGTGCCCTCACAGTCAGTCGGATGCTGTGTGACAGAGGACAACATGGCTTTTCCCAAGTGTGCAGTCAGAATCAAGCAGACTGGCGTCACAGTTCAGTGCAAGTCAACACTTTAGGGTCTGTTATGAGTAAATACACAATATTGTTATCAACATGAAAGACAGGTCCACAGCTATTAGATCATTTTACAACTGAGCTCAGTTACACGATGGACTTTGCGTCCTCAGCTCTTGCTGGTAGCAATGGGATTTGTGAGAGCTCAGCTCCTGGCAGGCTCTGGCTCCATGCTGGCACACATTTGACTTTGTTCTCCCTAGAGAAGGCTCATTTGGCAAGTTCAGTTTTACTAATGGGTTTCAAAAGCACTCTCACACCAGCAAGTTTCTAAGCAAAAGAATTACATAATACCCGAGGCGTTCGGTAAACTCGTTGTTATTGTCTTTGGCTTACCAAGTCGAGATTAGCAGCACTAATCACAGTTTTCTGAAAGTATATTTGAATTGCAATTGGAGTCTCATTCAGTCTGCCTTGACTCCTTCTGTCACGCCTTGGAAGACAGGACCGATTGGGTTTATCTGGTGGATCTTAGCTGTAAAGAAATGCCTCAGCAAGTGGATCTTTATCATGATATGATCAATCTGTAAGATTTGTTACTGCTTTTCTTATGCATAGCTATATCCTCGGCAAGAGCAAATCACTGATTCTTTTAAGCTTCTGCAAATTTCTACGAAGCCATGATTCTAGGCAACAATTCCAATGTCAGGGAAGAACGTCTGTTGTTTTTATGTGAACTATACCATCTTCTGCTCTTTTCAAGAATGTGTGGTACTGAAAAAACAAGGAAGGTGAAGCTCCTCCCAGAACTCTGAAATGATCACTTCTAAGGATTGTTTGATGCTGCTTTTCACTTGCTGAAAATAGTCACCAAGATGCTATTACATGCTGTATAGTATTAAACTTTGGTAGAAGCAGGAATGGTATGATGTGCAGGCTTCCCACCCACAGAATGCTGTCCATACAAGAGTTACACATTGGAGTCTGGGCTGAAGATTTGGACTTGGTATCTCAAGAAGAAAAATGTCCCTTTCAGTTTCTTCAAATATGTGGCATCAACTAGGGATTTTAGCTACTTTACTGATGTTTTGCCTCCAACATCCATTACATTTCAATACAAGATTAAACAAGGCAAAAGAAATTCATTACTACTATTAATACTAGAAAAAGACAAAAAGACAAACATGGCATGGCTAAATAATTATTTTTTTTAAAAAAAAGGTAAATTAAATGGATTAACATACAAAGGGGATAAATTAGAAATCAGTGGTTTCTGTCAAAGATTACAATGCTCCACTGACAGTAAGATGTTATCTGGTCAAGAATTTCTGAATTGGAAATTCAACTATCTGCATAAGAAGGCACTAGGAAAAGACAAGACAGACAGGAAAACTTTCTGGGAATGTCATGAAGATCAGCCCTTTCACCATTTTGGTTTTTGTGTAGTTTCCTTGGGCTCTTTTGAAAGTTTGAGTAATAATTGCATTTACATATCTTGATGATGACACTTCACTACTATTTCACTCTCAGTAAACCACTGAGTACTGGTGTTTTGACACACCCTGGTGAAGCTGATGTAGCACAGGAATATACAAAAAATTCTGTATTCCTACAAATTGTCTTGCAGACCTTCTTTGACATTACAGGTATGAGAGAGAATTACAGGATCATAATTGCAACTGTATACACACTGTGGTGGTGACAGGCATTTTATAAATATCTGGAATGAATTGAATGGGATTGGATGGCATTAGATTAGATTAGATTAGATTAGATTAGAAACAGCTGCAGATGAGAACTTTGGAATCAGTGCAAAATTCAGGAGGGCCTCACCTCTGAGTGCATTTTCTTTACCTGTGCGTTGGTATTCTCGACACCCCACTTAGCAAAGAGTCATTTGCTCTAGGATGGAATGAAAAATTGTGTGATTCACTTCTCTTACATTTTCATGTTTCCTAATGGTAGCTCTTGTGACTCTCCTCTCATGTGTGTATTTGGAAGTGAAATTTAGCAACATACATTTTATTTGCATTTTTTTGACAGAACAATGAAAGATTTTCAGCTACTCCAGTCTCAACCGAACACGTCCACATCAAGGTAATAAGGAATTGGGCTGCAATTTGACATTTTATGTAATGTTGTTGTTTCGCAGACTGTATTGAAATCTCAGACTCACTACATCCATCTGTCTCACTGTTAAATAAATAAATTAATTTCTAGTGCTAAAGGACTGAAACCCCACTGCGAATGAAGTCAGTGCTACAGAATGAACAGGAGGGTGGAGAATGCTCATGACCATCCTATGCCATAATCACAAAATCATCTGAAGCCCTTTTTGTTTAACAGTATATGTGAGGACTGCTTGATGAACATCTAGATTGTATTCCCAGTATGATAGTCAGAGGGCTGATCCAAACCACAAAAAGTAATTTAGAGGTTTTTATAAAATCCTGGGAATAATTTTTAGCATCTTAAGCCACATTTTCCAAAGGGCTCCACTGAATTAACAGGAATGCAAAAAACAAAGGAATTAATTAGTTTAAGAACTTTCTTTCATACTTTTTCAGAAGTGAAAATTTGACCATAGATAATAATTCTTTCTTGAAAGCAAAGGAAAAAAAGGGAGGTAAATGGCAGTTGTGTCATGTGTCTAACATCACTCAGAGCTCAATGTCTTCTCATTAAGAAAACTCCACATGGTGTATAAACATGGCAGCATTGGGATGAATCTTTTACCCTGGTTTTTTTCCCGCTCGCAAGAACCGAGAAATAATATAAGGATACCTACATAGTGCTCAGTCATTGTGAGGCACAGCACAAGGAGATGGACTTCTACTGTCAGTGTCACAGTTTATTAGCTGCTTAACTTCCATTATCTTTAGTAAAAATTACATGGCTAAATCTCTGGGCTCTTAAAAACTTAGGGCATCCTTGAATCTCTAATGCCCACTATCGGGAGCAATTATTTCCTCTCCAGACACCAGGACACGGAGCATATTCAAGCAGTGAGATCTGCTTGGCAGCATGAAGGCTAACAACTACATATTTGATGCTTCTCTGGAGCTCTCTGTGTCAGACATGTGCAGCAGCGCTGAACGTCACAAATTGCAGTAACAGCCCACTGCTGAGACAGAGCACAGCGCAAGGTGTTTGCTAAGTCATATCAGTGCTGTGGTTTAAGGGGAATAAGACAAACTCCCTAACATGGGCCTGTATTAGCCGCCAGACAAGGCAAAGCGTAATGGGCTGTGGCAAGACACAAAGAGTACTAGCTTTGAACTGCACTTACTCCTCAGTGATTCTTAGGCAGAACTGGGAGAAGAGGAACAGCTGGGGCAGGGGTGCAGCACTACCAGGATCCACAAGCACTGGCAAACCCTGCAAGCTCAGCAGGGGTCACTCACCAAGAGGCCACCTGTGAACATTTCATTCACGTACAATGTCCAACATTATCCTTTGACCTAACCACTGTAACACTCGATGTGACACTATGCCATATGAAGTTGTATGGCAAGAAACAGAGGCGGCCTTTGTATATGACCAAGAAAGAAGCATACCCTGACAATTTTAAACTGTGTTATCACTCAAAAGCCCTCAGGGACATCCCTGCAAGTGATGAACAGCACAGTCTGAGCAACAGGATCAGGACTAGACTAGGGCATCCTAGTAACGTGTTCAGCTCTGGGGCCCCCAACATAAGGACATGGACCTGCTCGAGCAGGTCCAGAGGAGGCCACAAAGATGATCAGGGGCTGGAGCACCTCCCCTGTGAGGACAGGCTGAGAGAGTTGGGGGTGTTCAGCTGGAGAAGAGAAGGCTCTGGGGAGAACTTAGAGCGGCCTCCCAGTGCTTAAAGGGGCTACAGGAAAGATGGGGAGGGACTCTGCATCAGGGGGTGTAGGGATAGGATGAGGGGTAATGGTTGTAAACTGAAAGAGGGTAGAGTGAGTTTAGATGTAAGGAAGGAATTCTTCCCTGTGAGGGTGGTGAGGCCCTGGCACACGTTGCCCAGAGAAGTTGTAGCTGCCCCCTCCCTGACCCAGAAGTCCGGGTTTCCACCATGTTGCCCATTCAGTGAGTCCCAAGCCCTCACCCAAGGGAAAGACCCTCTCGGACAATTCTCTACAATCTAAATCTGCCAATGGGTGAGAAAAGAGCTCTATTTCATATACCTCTATGTTCAGCAAAGGTCTTACACCTGAATTAGTAACTCCAGAGACCATCAGACACCATCATCTTCTGAAACAGTCTCACAGAATGCAGTAGAGATTTCTGGCATCTATAGCAATTTTTCTAAGGCACTCTTCAAGCCAAATAAGGAATTTCTTTTTCAAAGAGTCTCTCTGCAAAAGAATTCAGGTCACAGAGTCTATAGAAAATATTTCATTTCTCATTACTACTACACTGACTACGTGTAGTCTATGCAACAATTACTGTTGTCTTTACACACACTGGGCTTTGTATCAGCACAGAGAAGGAAATGCATGTGATGAACGCTGTCTAGAGGAAGCTTGACAGAGGTGGGTATCTGTGTTGCTTAATTTGTTCTGGAGGATGTCTACACAGTAAAACTGAGCTCTGCCCAGGCCCAAAACTGTACCTATCAAAGTCATGTAGGTGCTGAAAAAGCAAACTATCAAGCCTGCCTGCAAGGACCTGTGAATTCCTACTCACAAATATATGCAAACTCTTTTCTTTTCCAGACAGAATTACAGTTCGTGTATTTGGTTTTGAGTAACACTGAAGGAAACAGATACTCACATTCTCCAGGATGCTTAAAGTCTTCTGAAAATTACACCATATGTATGTTCACTTTGGCCACTGTTAACTGGAAAGAGAATACAGCTTCTAATCAATTACACCAACAACAGAACAAAAACCTCGCAGATAAGAGATGCAGCATGGAGAACTCAGTCTTCATCCAACTGTAGTAACACAGGCATGCAGAAAATCAAAACATTCTACTGGAATTTGGACAGTCCATGCAATGCCCCTTTTCTATAAAGAAGCAGCATCATAATATGTTACTAAGGTCATTTTAATGTCTCATTAACTCCTCTGAAATACAATGCCATATCAGTTTAGCTCTAACACTGTAGGGAATGGATTGATTTTTTATTTAGAAGAAAAACTACCATATGTGGCCTCACGAGCACAACTTCAGCCTCCTGTAAGGACAGGAGGACAAAAGTGCTGAGCTTCATTTGTAACTGCCACACTAAAACCAAGGCACATCCCTGATGATGCAATCTAGTTTAAATTTAGAGCTATTGAGGGATGTACAGATCTACCACTTCTTGCTGACCTGTTCCAGTAACAAAACCCTTTCCTTCCACAGTATGATCTTTATCTCATTTGACTTTGTTTACCTTTGGTGTTACACCATTCACTTCTACCTTTCCTTGTGGTGTCTAAATTAAGTTTCTAAGACAAGATCAGTGGCACTGGTGAATTGGTACTAGAGTAAGATTTACTACTACTCCCACAACCAGTAGGCTCTCAGACAGCCAAAGGCAGCTCTTAGGAAAGTCCCTCTACCCTATGTTGATATCACTGGAAGACTCTTTGGGTCTAGCTCTTTGCTGAATGCAACAGCGTTGGTTCAGTCATAGATCTGAGCACGTATGTTATTTATATGCCGTTTATCTCACAGGTTGAGTCGGCACAATCGAACTCTGCACATCTAAAGGAACATTACTACAGCCCCATAATTTAGAAGCATGTGTGTACACACTCAACTCTTCTCTCTAGGAGCACAGATATACCTCTGCAGGACCAGAACTTGCGCAGCTCAGCCTCTCTGCCTTCAAGTGCAAATTACTATCATATTCAGAGTTATAATTTATTTTTCCCTTTGCCCATTCCTGTTCCATAGTGTAGCTCTTCCAAAACTATCAGCCCACAGCAGTAACCACCACATCCAGGACTAAGAGTTTTAAGTGATGATTTTTCTTTAGGAACATGGATTACTGCCTGTGCATAGCAAGGCAAGGAGTGGCAGAGTGACATGGAGCCGTGTTTTTGAAATGCTTAGCTCCAGAATACGGTTTCTTTCTCTTTTCCTTTTTTAATGTTAAGAGTTATAAAGTTGCATTTTATCAACACACAGCCCTGGTTACTCATAGAATTACACTACAAACCCCTTAGTAAGTCAACTAGTTTTTCCTCATGCTAGTATAAGGTTTTACCATACACTGTATTTTCAATATTTCGTCCAGCTGAGTTACAATGGAAGAAATGAATGTTCTGCTCGATTTTCAGCCTTACTGAAAATATCTACCAAGCCTGGGAGGTGTATGGCCTCCCAGCAGCGATCCCCAAATACCCTGGTCCCAAACTAGGGGAAATAGGTTGTAATTTGTTTCTCCACATGATGTCTTTTCATACCTCACCCTTTTTCTCAGATCATTTGTCAAGGGTTCACTGATCTCTTCTTATTAGTTACAGGGGCCACAACAAGACAGAAAAAGAATGTTTGACCAAGCATATAATGTCATGAGTCATGGGTTTAATTTAGTTCCATCAGAATCTCAATGTGACCTTGAAAGCTTCTAACACGGTAAATGAGAGCAGAGGGTGTCTGGCAAATCCCGGCGGACCAGCGCTAACCCCACCGGCTCTGCTCCGGCGGGCGCCCCGCCTGTGACAAGCCCGTCACCGAGGCACCTCGGTGTTCGAGCTCTCTCTCGAGGCAAACGGCCCGCGGGGCTCGGTTACCGAGGAGGCAGCTATGGCCGGAGCAGCTCCCTTCGGAGGCACCGGAGCCCGGGTGCGGGTCCTCCCGGCCCCGCAGGTGGGTCCCGCTGAGCGGGAGGTGAGCCGGCGGGGGGCGGGCGCCGAGCCCCCCGGCCCCCCACAGCGGGGCAAACTCCACCCCGGGCCGTGTCAGTCACGCCGGGGTGTGCCGGGCGGCGGGAGCGGGCGGCGGGAGAGGAGGGGGCCGGGGCGGGGGCGGACCGCCGGGGCGCGGGCTCCTCCGCTGCTCCTCCCGCCGCCGCTCCAGTGCCGGCGGGGCTGCGGGGCTGGACCCGCCGCCGAGCATCCTGCGGCCGCGGGGCCTCGCTGCGCTCCCCGCCGGGGCAGGAGGCGGTGGCAGGTGTCCCAGGCCGGGCAGCCCGGGAACCCTCCGGAGCGCCCGCCCCGCGGCGGTCCCCGCAGCTCCGGGCTTAGCGGGTTCCTCCCTCCCCGCTCCCCTCCGACAATCGGGGGCTGCCGGTGGCGGCCGCAGGACCCGTCGGTCCCCTGCTTGCCCCCTCACCGCCGCCACCGCGGGAGCGAAGGGGAGACCCGAGAGCCCCGGGCGAGCCGCGGGAGAAGATTATGGCAAGGTGACCGGGAAGCGGAGCCGCCTGGCCGGAGCCCTCCTGTCCCCCGGCGGAGCGGAGAGCGCGGAGCCGCGCGGCTCCCCCGGCCGAAGCCGCTGATCGCCGGCAGCCTCCGGGGCCCGCGGCCGAGCGGAGCGGCCTCCAGCCCTGCCCCAGGTTTGTGGAGCTCTTCTTTCCTAGGCGAGACCCCGGGGAACGCGCGGTCCCGCTCTCGGAGCCGCGCCCGGGGTCGCGGGCAACTGCCCCGGGGGACGGGGGCGCAGCACCGGCAGCCCTGCGGGGTTACCGCCGCCTCCCGTGTCTTCAGCCCGGCTCGTCTGGCCCCGCCGATGGTGGGGGCCGCCCGGCGTCCTGCCGCCCCCTCGGTGGCACCGCCGGCACCTGGCCGGGCCCCGGCGTCCGCGCTGCGGCTCCGCTGCCGGGGCTGGGACCGGGACCCCGCCGGCGGCAACCCTCGACCCCCGCCTACCCCCTGGCCCGGGCGGGACCGCGGGGCGCTCCGCGGGTCGGCGCCGGGGGACGGCGGGTCCTGCTGAAGCCCTGAGCGCCAGGAGCCTCTGCCTCGCCTGGGGACCCGCCTGCGTACAGGCACCCCCGACGGCAGAAGGGCCGGCTCGCAGCAGGGCTGGCGGGAGGCAAAGCCCCGGGGAGGGCGGTGGGGGCAGCGACCCCCGCTCCGTGCGCCGGGCCGGGCTGAGCGGCCGCGGGCTCCGCTCCCGGCCCCGCCGGCAGAACGCCGGGCCGGCCCTGGGCCATGGCCAGCCGCTCCGGCAGCACCGCTCATTATTTCACAGCCTCCGCCAGCTAAGATCAGTGGCTCAGTAGTGCTCTTCTTTTTTTGTTCTTTTTCCTTTTCTTTTTTTTTCCATTTTGCATTAGTCGTAAAACGTGGCGAGGCCGGCCACTGCCACTTGTAGTTCCTAAAGCGGGCTCTTTGGAGGGCGAGGCGTTAAAAATAGACCCATATGCTTTATTTCGGTGAGTAATTCATGTAAGAAGTGGATTACTTTCATTGTTTCTACTAAGCAGAAAACACACCAATAATTAACAGGTTAATCCTAACTGAGATTATTTAAATCCAGAAATATTTTTAGGACATTGCCCTTTGGGGAAATAAAGGGAGTGTGCTAATAGTGAAAAGTATGTGTTTATATTTGGAGTAACAACAATACAGAAATTAAAGAGAATTAAGAAACACATCAAAAGTCTCCATCCCATTTCTGTTATTAACTCCTCCATTTCACATCACCGTGCAGCACTTCTGAGCGTAAGCAGTCCAAGTTTTAAAGTGTTCTTCCTTTTGAAGACCTGACATTTAAAATGGATGGCTTTCTGAGCCTTTCTATTCAAACTAACCCATCTAGCTAACAGGTAAAGTAATGCACAAAGCTGAATTGTGCTCCATTTATAAACACTATTTGCTTAAGCAACCCCCAAGAAGGCCAAAATATTTAAACATTCACATTTCTGCCAGTTCCAGTGATATGCTACTGTTGTTCTTAATGCATGCATGATGTCCTGGGACTGAATTACAAAGTTTTAAGTTTAAATAAGTTTTTAAAAGGTTGTTTGGCTTTAAAACGTCCTATGTGATTTGAACATGTTGAAAGGAAAAAAATGACAAACTTTTCATCTGAAGCTGGGATATTATTTTCAGCTTCCGAAATAAATGGAAAGTTTTATTTTGTTACTGCATAGGAAGTGTGCTTTTTAAATAGTGTTATTTGAACGTTTTCAGATGTAATTTGCATTATTTTGAACGGGCTTACCGAGTATAGACATAGTAGTTGCACAGATCTGCTTAGTTAATGAAGATGTCCATTTTGGTTGTGGTTTGGGAATGTAGAGAACCCTTAAACAGTAAAGGCAATAAAAACACACTGATAAAATCAGATTACCCACCCTTTGTTACAGTCTTAATAGGAAGATTTTAAGTGCTTGTTAACTTACTGTTTAGTTAATTTCTCTAAGTTATCCAACACTTAATTTTGAATATACATATACAAATTATTATTCTGCTTTGGTTATCTGTGAGCTGATACATACTAATGTACAGTTCTGTTATTTATATGAAATCCGAAGAGATCAAATTAGTTTACAAAGCAGATTGTTTATTTTTCTGATAGTGAATCTTTTTTTTTTTAACTTTTGTAAAACTAATTGTGAATCCACATCAAGGCTCTTAAAAATCTAACCCGGATCTTTCCAACACTGTAAATTATGGACAAGTGTACTCTGGGAAAAGAACACTTTCGCAATTAATTCTGATAAACAGTAAAGCATCAACAAATTTCTTAATTTAGAATCTTAGGTTGGCTATCAAAAGTAAGTTCTACTTTAGTTAAATATTTTATCCCTTTTTTTAATTATAAAATAATTCACCTTTTAGAAGTCAGAAAAAGATAAATAGAAAGGTTCATGCAGCAAGTACAATAACATCTTTGCACTACACAGAGAATACATTAAGCTTTGCTCTATATGCAACATTTTGACATTAAAGATCTATAAGAATGAAGATGACATGTCATTCCCCCATTCTGCTTTCAGATAGCAAGGCAATGGAAGGGTTAACTCTAGAAAAATTAATTATACACAATCCCAGAACAATAGTAGTTGGCAGAGGGGAGGAGGGGTGAATTGAATAGTGGTGGAAGCCTGTGAGATGCAATGAGGAAAACTCCAATTGACTACGGCAATGGCCAGTGTTTCACCCGAAGCGCGGATTTCCGTAGTGCAGGGCCGACACACCAAGGAGACTCAAGGTTAATTTTATGATGAAGCAAACATGTTACAGCTGACACCTGTATTTCCTAAGTTACATTCAAAAGAGCTGCTCTACAAGAAAATCTCCCAAACTAGTTTCTTGTGAAAGAGAACTCTTTAAGAATTCAGATTGCTTGCTTGCCAGATTTCTCTGTTTTGGAATAAAATAAAGACTTTATTAGAAGTAATAAAGTTTTCAGCTTTCATGAATGAGAATGTGGCCCCTTTTCCAAAAATGAAATGCCCCGAAGCCAAAGCGGTTTCCATGAAATGAAGATCCTTGATATATCAAGGATATTTAGACAGATTTTTTGGTTCTGGCAGTTCAGGATTTCTGTGTACTGGATAAAATCGTGTCAGAGAATTCAAGTATCTTAACAGGATTTGAGTTTAATTCAGCTAATCTTTTCTTCCCAACAGCTCAACATTCTCTACTTTGGAGGCTCTTCCTTTTCCTTTTGACGATAAAGATGAGAAAAAAGTGGATATTGGAAGATTTTCATTTTATCTTTTTTGGTGTGCTCTGTCTCCTTTTCATAGATGGAGGTAAACTAGAACAAGTAAAACGTAAGTAGACTTCAAACAAAGGTGTCACATTGAACCAAATTTGACATTTGCCTTCTATTTGACAGATGTGGTTCAGAAAAGATCTTCAAACAAGAATGTCCTAAACTGTGGAACTGCGTTCAAAACCTTCTAACATTTTTCCTCCTAATCCTACATTCAGTAGAATCAGGTCACACCTGTGTTTGGGGCACGTTTCCTAGAGCTGTACAGGTTTCATTGCATCATAAAGAACATAATACATCAGTTGGAGACTCTGTTTTATTTCAAATACCCTGAATCAAGAGAGTGCTTAATTCCATTTTAGTGGCCTCTGTAAACATCTGACGGATTATCTGGATTTTGTCCCATGTGTAAGACTATTATGCTGAAGTTTTCAGCTAGTGTAAAGCTCATCCAAGACTGTTCTGTTGTGTTCCAAAAACAACCTCATATGAACTGGATTAGATACATCCTTTGAGAAAATTAAGAGTCTAAGCACTGTCAAAAACTTGATGAGAAGAACTAAAAAAAAATACATAAACAAAGGGACTATTTCTACAAAGCCTGTCACCCGTGGGAGATGTTAACACATTTTAGAAAGCATGGCAAGGAGGAATAACTTCCCAAATAAGTCTAGAAGTTATTTACTGCTGCAGCCTTGTTATGAGCTCTCTGGAATGCTCTTCCCCACCTGCACAGGCTGGGTTTTGGCCTTCTTACTGAAATACATTATTTGCCCTTGAGAAGTAGTTAAAATTTCCAGCCTCAGTATCAGCAGGTTCTGCTTCTAAGGAAGTAGTTAAAAAAACCAAAACAAAACAAAAAAAGAGCAAGTTCCAAAAAGGCCACCTTCTCCACTGAATTTAGAAATTCATAAGAAAACAATGTGCAGGTATCCCTGTTCAAAGAAAGCACAGTGTGAGAAATTGATTATCAAACTCCACTTCAGACAACTACTTTTTCAGATCCTGCATTTCATTGGTCATGCTTTTGTGTGAAGTGAAAGCAGATCACTTCACAGTTACTACTAATAATCCCTACCTTTTGCTACCTTCTTTTAGCCCAGTAAATGTGAAGAATGTCCCTTGCTTGGATTATCACTTAGAGGACAAGTATTTTGTTTGATACGCTGAAGTATCATCCATACTGAGGGTAATGAATTAAGCTGAATTTGGATATCATTAAGATAACAGAAAGGAATTCTCTCATGGAAACACACAATAAACACTCTTTTATTGAAGAGATTTGAGTTTTCAATGTGAAACCATAATGTGACAGGGAGAGACAGGGCAGTAATGTCTGACGGAGATGGGTGTCTGCAAAACTGCACCTGCAAGATCAGAAGTGCTTAATGAACAGAAAGATCTTAAAATATTTTGAATGCTGATGCATATGTAAGTCAGCACTAATTGTTCTGAAATACTAGGACAAACATTTTATTTGGCTGTTAAAATATGAAGACACTGAATATTCAGTGTAAAGACAGTGCATTGATCTTCCTTCTGCAGTCTCTTTGTTCAGAATCTCTCTGCTGTACAACCTGGGATTTTCCCGATTCAAGCCAATTGATTTGGTTTTGCAGTGAAAAGGTTTTGTTTCCTATAAACCTGTTTGAGTAATTAAGCACTTTGGTTTTGTTACAGGATCGTAGCATGTGTTTTTGCAGGTGAAAGGATAAACTCACCCGGTATGAAAGCCATTTTGTCATCTATTTCAGGAGCTGCAATTTTGAAGATGAGAGGCCATGTCATTTATTTTGGTTTGAGAGGTTAGAACAGTACATGAAATTAAGGGCATTTCTGTTGTGTGATTCTCCAGGGAAAGAAAACATAGTAGTTCTTTACAAAATTTTATGTACAATCCACAAACATAGTTTACAGAAAACACTGCACACCTAAAACCACTTTGTGAGTATGGAATGGGAACACTGATTCATAGCTCTTTCAATTCTTCACTGTTTTACAGATTCAGATACATACTGTGTGTTTCAAGATAAGAAGTATCGTGTAGGAGAAAGATGGCATCCTTATCTAGAACCCTACGGCCTTGTTTACTGCGTTAATTGTCTTTGCTCAGAGGTAGGACTGCTGAGTTACTGATCCTACAACTTCTACTTGCTTAATTCACTACAATCCTTTCTGTTGTATCTACAGTTTGACAAAGCCAAACCTGTTTTCACTAGTGGGTCTGATCATGCTGAAGGAAATAAGAGGCAGGTGATCCTAGTAAAGGGAAAATACTAACAGAGAAGGCCTATACTAGCAAAAAATACTTGCATAGGGTAGACAAACCATCTCCTTAACTAGCCAGAAGCTTTGTCAATGCCGAGCATTACATCTTGAACAACTGGACCCCACTACCTAAATATAATCCTTGCAGTGCCATCAATATGCAGGATTAGGCTGAATTTGGTAGTGTTTTGATCTATGTACAATGCCCACATCTTCAGAGGCATTTCCCCAGTCAAAGCATCTGCTGCTCTAAAGTGCTGAAGAAGAGGCTTGGATATCACCGTTGGTAAAAATCTATGAAAGAATAATGACCTGATGAAAAAAGCAAAAACAGGATGGGGAGCAGAAAGAATTGGGCAGGATGTGAAAGGACAGGTCCTTAGCTACCATCAGTCAATTCCTGATAGGAAGACACAACAGTCATAGAACCCCTAAGTATGTCACATACAGCTGGGGGGGCACAGGAAAATGAGGGCCAAATATGTCCCTTGGAGTACTTGAAAATGACTTAACAATAAGGGATCTTAATCACTAACACATGAGGCACTCCAGATGCTGAGTTTTGTCTGCTGTATTTAACACAGAATAAAGTTTTCTTGGCTATTTTCCCCCATGCAAGTATAAAATATTGGGCCCCTGTGCAGTATTTGCTCTGAGGGATCTGCTACTACAATTTAGTGCAGAGATGCACAAACAGTAGTCTCACAAGCTTGGCTTTATCTCGGATCTGTGCAGCAAAATGCATCTGTAAAAAGCAATGTAGTAGGAAGAAAACAAAACGTCCCTGATGATAGTAAAAAGGAGTTTCTACTAATTTTTGCTGATCTGTATGCAAGGTTGAAAACTCCCTCAGAGTCCATGTGTGGTAAAACGCTCATTAGATTGCCAGAAGGCTGTCTTGGGTGGGGATGAAATTCACTGGAAATGCTAGAGATCTGGATACAAATCATTGCTCAGTGAGTTTTAGGAAGATGTTAGACAGGTTGGAGGGATGGAAAAGTGCATGGAACACTCCTCTAGAGAACTGCAGTGCCGTGATCCAGGCATACCCAAACACTGTGAGGCTCCAACAAATGGAGTGTATTTTATTGCTTTCCTTTGCACATGGGCATGGAAGACCAGAGTGACAGTTCAGGGAAACAAGGTTAGTAAAGAAGGAAACTGCTTGTGCTAATTACCAATACATGCAGCTCAGAAGTGGTTCTGGACTCTTCCTTGTTTGCTCAGTTCTACCTTTGTTGTACCATCAAGGTGCAAAATGTAACCTGTAGCAGTGAGGATGCTGAGGGATATCTGGGATATGACTCTTGTTGCTTGGAAGGAAGACTGCAAATAAGAACTGCAGCATACAGCCATTCATTTGATTTTTCTACTGGCCAAAAGAAATGCCCTCAGAACACTGACCTACAGTAAATGCTCCAGAACATCAGGAAACTCTATAATTTTAACAAAATTAAGGTTAGATAAAGCATTAGAAAACATGCCATGACATAGCACAAGCACAGACCTTAAACCAAATATTACAGCATAAAAAATAAAACTCAAGTGTGCCACAGACAGCAAACAAGGGAGACCCAAGTGTAACCCCACTACGAATTCCCTGGCAGTAAATCAGTTAGGTGAAGGATATGTACAGAATCTGAAGTAGCAACCTACTCCCTCACACTGCAGAGAAAAGCAAAAAAATCTCCAGGGGTCTTCATCAGCAGTGTGATCAAAATTTCTTAGCTGGCCTTAAAACATCATGATCCCTATGATCTCTGCACAAAACAAGTCCTATCAGCCAGGAAACAGATCGAGATCTCTGCTCCATCTCTAAACCAGTCTGTCCATCCATCCCCCCCCCCCCAACACACAAACTTCTGATGTTTAAGAAAAAGGCGAGACAAATTAACCAACTAAACAGACCAAATTATTCATCCTGGGATTAGAAAAAAAAGCTTTCCTGGTTTTGTGTGTATGTAGTATTGTATTTTTACAAGTTATAGTTTACATACTTAAACCAGAATAAAGCTAAACATAATTCAGTATTCTCACCCTGTTCTCCCTTTCTTTTACAACTCCTCCTCTCCCTCCCAATACACAGTGAAGACTGTTGATGGTTACTGTCAGGTAAATTGGAGTGCTCACAATTTGTCAGATCATTATTTTACTCTCTAAAATACAGTAGCTTTTTGCTTGTGTTCATAGTCAGATCTGTAGACTTCAGGGGCTAAAATGAACACTCTCCACAGTTTGCACAGATAATGCAGCTCAGGAAGAGAGACACTCTGTTACTCTTTAAGTACTTGATGCAGAAATGCTAACCGTGGCCTCTGTAAATCAGGAGTTTAAGTCCTACTCCAGTCAGTAGGGCTTGGTCTCCCAAATACCACTGTGAATCTAAAAATAAGATGTCTTACCAAGCACAAGATCAGTTAAAACAGTTCTGTCCTGCTGCAAACAGTGGAGTACTACAGTAGCACTGAGGAGAGAAGTAGACCTGCAGAATTTCTATCACAGCTGATCATGCACAGAAAGTAAACAGGCACCTCAGGAGATGTCACAGGACTAATAATTAAAAAGAGAGGGAGGCCGTGGAACAGATCAAGTAAGCAACATGGAGCCAGGCCAGCAGGCAGTGCCAGCCTTTCTTCTATGGTAGAGCTTTACAGGCTCTCAGATGATGGTCTGGGCAAGGAGCTGTGCAGACTAGTCATAGTCCCTATCCTGCAAAGAGTCTACAGCCTAAAATTTGCTCCTCCTCTATAAAATTAGTGTATTCAATTTCAGTCGCCATTGGAAACAGATGGTGATATCACTTTTAGTGTCTCTTTCCAAAGCAGATGCACAAATGTAGTTTGTGGGTAGTAATGATCTCACAGTATGATTCCAGCCTGTGGTCTGCAGATATTTAAGAGTCAATGGATTATTTTGAAAGAGATGGCTAGAAAAGCCTACACAGATGCTATCTAAGGAAGTCTGCACCTCCACTGGAAACATTTCAGTGCTCCAGAAGGCATATGAAAATGAAGTGGGTTTATTCCTGACACCACCTAAAACTACAGTCATAGCATAGTATCAGTGTTCATGATGAAAGATCTTTCTTGCTATAAACATGAGCAACTTGGAGCTAAATTAGAAGAATGAATTATAGATGGGAAATGGGTATTTGAAATGGATAGTCTTCTGGTTACAGACACTGGAGAATGAAAATTCCGTGTGTTTTAATTATAAATCAAACTTAGATGTGGTCAACTAGAATATTACATTAATGACATGAATAATGAACACTATTCCCAAGACTTGCTCGTATTTCTTAGAAAAATGTCTACTTACCAACTGGTGTTTTTTGTCTACTGGGGAACCCATAAAATGAAAACAAAAGACTCTCCACAGTTTTCAGGAACAATTACAGACACTATTGTCTCTTGCGGTCTTGAACTAATCCTCAGTAGGGGATATCTCAGAGACCTACCATTCATTATCCATGTCTTAGTTTTGGAAATGCAATTCCTAAGCATAATCTGCTCAAAAGAAAAACTCAAATGAAGATTGTTGTAATCCCTTTTTTAGGCACTTCCTCTGATTTTAACGTTTGTATGGATTTCGGCTACATTCTGACCTCCAGCATAAATTCAGAGGCAGTGAAAGTAGTCTGGGCTTACCCTGGTGTAACTGAAATCAGAATGTTGTAAAAAGGCATTTGTTTTTAAAACATGTAGATGCAGAATAGAGAACACATAAATTGGTAAGACAGCCCATTTCATTTAAGTATTGTATTATATTCTACCCACAGAATGGAAATGTACTGTGCAGCAGAATAAGATGCCCAAGTCTACACTGTCCTTCCCCTGTGCATGTACCACAGCTGTGCTGCCCACGATGCCCAGGTAACTCCTGTTCATGACATACAGTCCTTTCTGAAATAGTTATTTAATATGCTGTGTAACAGCAAAATTAAATGTCTGTGCTGGAAAACCTCTGTGAAGTAAACATCCTTCTATCCGTTTAGGTTATGAGACACTTGTCCTACAGTAAGTTAGAGTATTTCCTAGGGTGGTTTCTTTTTAGGAAATCAGAAGTATAGATGTGGGAAGGGATCAGGTAAGCTACCAAGTCCATCCAGTCCCTTACAATTCAGGCAGAAGGTAGCACAAATTTCACTGATGAGGTCTATGGACTGTCCACTCCCCACTCCTTTCCTTATCTCTAAACTCCATCACAATAAAATCCCATCCCACAAACTTCCTAGGTTTCTGCTTTTGGTACTTTTCATGAGAGCGGGCTAAAATACAGGGTTATTTGTGAGGATTCTCTGTTAACAAGCAATTCAAAATTGCTGTGGCAAATGTGCATTTGTATAGTATCACTGTACAACCAGTCTGGTAACATTTGCCTTTTACATCTCAAATCCAGGCATAGCTTCATAATTGGTAGAGACTGTTGTAAATCATAGAAGCAGTGCTGTAGAAGTTTATGACTATATAAATCCAATTGGATACTGTATAGTAAATTCCTCCAGACTGTACGTTTATTATATGCTCATTATTAAGAGCCACTGTATGAAAGAGACTAAGCAGGATCTTTCACAAGGCTGTTACAACATTCCCGACATGGCCTAATGGCTGGTAGATTTGACTGGAGCTTTTCCCTAAATGTCTGTCTTAGTGGCACCCCTCATTTTCACTTATAAAAGAGTATTCATGCAGCATCATAGAAAGGGGTTTTATTTGACTTTCTCCAGAGTGTTTCATTGTCTGAGGAAAACAGCTGTTCCCTGACCAAAACCTGTGAGCAGGAGGCAATTCGCAATGGTGGAGGGACATGAGTGCACCAGTCAGTTTGCTATTCAGCTGGAATTGGAGTGTGTTCATTGCACTTACTGGAGAATAAATGGCACCCACCCGTTAACTTTTGGTAGGATTCATCTGTCCTGACAATTATATACATCCATCTATCAGATATGTATATCAATATCTAATCTCAGTAGCTAGAGTCCTTTCTTACCAGTGATGAGGAAGAAGCATTTCAAGCACATAACTCATCTGATGCCACTCTTCTTGTGTCCTCAGATGAGATTCACCCCATCCAACTTTAGATCTAGCATTATGGCATCTAGTTGATGGTAGAGTTTTATCTATGATGGTCTAATACATAGGAAAAAAAAGTTTGTAAGGTAGTACGCTTTGTCTAACCAACTAGTACTGTTAGATTAAGTGGTAAAATGCTGGGAATACGAACCCCTTTCCTGTTCTCAGATCAAAAGAAGGACCGATGTGCCCCAAATCTGGTCTGTTTTTCCAGCTGATCTAAACTTCACTTGGCAAGGGAATCATCTAGATACCCTTTATGGCTGTTGGAAACACGCTGTCCCCAGAGGGTGATTCATCCTGTTACCCAGAATGAGAAGAATTTTTCCCTGGAGATGCCTGTCTCTCCTCACTGATTACTGAGGGAGCACAGGAAAATAGCTTATGCTAGATGCTTACTTTTTTGACAGCTTAAGTTAAATCACAGAAATCCCACTCTCATCATGTAATTGGCATTTGGGGTCAGGAACTTTTTTTTTTTTTTTTTTTTTTGATATCTCTGTACAGTATTTAGTATAGAACATAAATGCTTCTAGATTGACTGTTTTTGCTTCAGGAGCTCTTTGGCAATGAAATGTTTGCTTTCTTCTGTTCATGAGGCTGTAAATGTTGTGATGCCTATATCAAGGTTTTAAAAGATTCTACAATGACCTAGTATGGAAGAGTAAGGGCCCCTGTAAACTCTCAAATCCTTCTTATCAAATTAAGTACTTGCTAGTTGTCAGCTAGAATTTTGTACTGTGTGTTTAAACTGATAAATCCAGAAAATTATCAGAATGAGCCTTTTCTGAATTGTGATCCATTATCTTGCCTTAACTGCTCCTAAAATGATGGGCCCTTGCTCCCCTAATGATGGGCCATTAGATTGCTAGCTGGGCAGCATCTCATTAAAAATAAGAGTCCCACTAAGGTCTATTTTTTCTCTAATTGAATCTATAATTCAGATAGATCTGTGCCGGTGTCAGGCAAAAGAGGACCAGGAATCTCCTGTGATTCCAGGGGTTATGTGCTTTTTGCAGCAATTATGCATTTTGGTGCTCTGTCTTCAGTGGTAATGTTCATGCCTGATCTGAATAGGAATCTCAAACATTCCTGCACATCTTATGCCAGCTTTCCATTCCTATGTGTCTGGCATACAATGTCTTTTGTGCATCATCCCATGATATGCAGGAAATTCACTTCTCTGGTTTCCCTGGTTATTTTTTAATAGAACATGCCAGAGCTCTGGCCATTAGCCATCCATTCCAATTACTCTCATAAATGCTCATTATATTCTGTCACATATGTTCCCCCTCAGTTTCTCAAGCTGCATTTTAGAAATAAGTAGTGCTAGTCAAGTGACTTTGGGCTCTTCCTCCTGCTTTCTGCAGGCTTTGTAGAGTGTAACTGCCCAAATAACTGTCTCCTTATTTAATGAAGCAGAGGTAATGCCAGGAGGCAGCAACTTTCATTGGAAACTGAACTTCATAACTACCTAAGTGGAGGAGCTGTTGAAGGGATTCCTTTGAGAAAAGTTGGCACTGCTCTCCCCTTGGAATTAATGTCTCCTGCATCCATAGTGACATTGGACTTGCTGACACAAAGAGATGCAGTGTTTGTATCCTGTCTCCCTGGCACCAGCCACCATGAATCTTAAGTAGTTGTCAGACATATGTTATGAAGCATCTTCTACTTTTCACCAGTGGTTCAATCCTACCAGCTTCTGCAACAGATTCACTGCTAACTTTTTTGGTTTTTAAACCTATTCTTTCTAGCATTGGCAAAATCCAGACCTCGTGTCTTGTACAGAACTAGATATTCCTCCCTTTTGCAGCTCTTGAAAAGTATTTTACTATATGAATTAGATTCTTATCATCAAACATATATAACCAAAAATACAAGGTTCACATTCATTGGGACTCTTTTTAGACGTTAGTGAGACCCAAAAGGACATCACAAGCTTCCAAGCTTGAACTCTATCCTTCCACAGTCAGAGGAGAAGTGATTTATAGAGTCAGGGAGAGAATTACCATCATTTTTAGAGCTGGATCTGCTTTTGAGCTAGAGTGGGCTTCGGACCTCCTGCCATGAAAATAAACTTCATGTACAAGTTCTTCAAGCATTTAGCTGCGGCTGTCTTTTATGTCACTACTACGGACAGTGCCTTTATAACTGGAATATTTATTGTAGGCTGTATCATTTCTATATGGAAGGATTGCAAATCAAAGCATTTAGAGTCTAGTTAAAGATCTGAAATTTTTGAGTACGCTCTGGAATATGTAAATCTAAGATGGAGGAAGCTTACATCAGAAGCAAAAATGCACAATTGCAGGAATTAGAAAGGGTTTCCATATTCCACTTGCCGGTTTGATTTCCCAGCAGATAAGGCTGCACGCTGATGTATGAATCAGTCCATCTGGCTCCAGTATTTTTTAAGCTTGCTGCCCTGACTAAACACACTGGCTTCCAAGAACGTTCATGATTAGTAACACATTTAAGTTTAAGCTCCTTTGGTACTATGATTTTTCTGTACCAAATTCAAACCACTTTTCTGATGTGCTTTTCTTTGTTCTTTAGATATTGAAGTAACAACAAAATGCCAGGTGGTACCTATATATATAGCTGGACTAAATACAAAGATGGACCAGATCAGGTATCTTACAGTAGTGGTCTGGGAACATCACCTAAAAATAAATGAGGCCATGTTTGCACAGTAGACTGCAGCATGACTTAGTAATACTTTTATCTTTGAACTAGCTACTTTAGATCCTGGAAGCATCCTAGTTAGGAAAATGCAGAACTCACTGCACTACAAAGGTTGCTGAAGAAGCAGGAAATATGTGCCTGCAGTGAGCTCTGTGCTATCTTTTCTCAATTCCTTCCAGTAACTGAACCAGCCTAAGTATCACCCTGCACTCTGTAGTGCAGAATATTCTTAAAGAGTCAGCCTTGCAAGATGCTGAGTATGTACACCACCTCTTGACCTGATACACATGGATGTGTAAACACAGAAGCCTATGTATAATACAGTGCATCTTGCACTGAATTACAAACAAAATCTTCAGCCTGGGCAGTTGACACGCTCTGGTGGAATGATTTTTCACTGCAAAATGCAATAAAATATTTGGTGAAGAGATGCTGGGTTCTACCCAGCTCATGCACCAGAGCTCCCAGGCCTCTCAGTTCTAGTCTTCTCACCCTCCCATTCAGAAAAATCCAATCTATTTCACAAGTATTTGTGAGATGAAGAGATACTGTGTCCAATTATTCCATTCTCTATACAGTTCTTGTTGCTACCACCTACGCTTCTCATATCACTAAGTGAGAAAATCATGGCCCAAATCTCACTGAAGTTACAGAGAGTTTTAATTGCCTCAAATAGATGGGTGTGAGGCCTGAGTAGGCAAGAGAAAAAATCATGCGAATATGGTAATATTAAGAGATGTTCAGGTGGTCTCTTACTGAGCAGATACTGTTTTGCATGCTGTTAGTAAAAGAATACTTGTTACTTTTCATATAAAACATATCTCTGTTGACTGATGCTACACCTCTGAAATTCCAAGTCAGAAACGCTTCATGTCCTGAATTTCAGACTGAAAACAGACTAGAATTTTTATGCATAACCTGTCAAAGGGCATATCATCCCTGTGCCGTAACCAATACACATGGTTGAAACACCTAAGTATTTCAGGAGAATTTGGAGATGGATCCAGACTTCACATATGACTTGCAAAACTTCAGAAGTCTCCACTGTCCAAAATATCAGATCTCTGCTCTACCATGAAAGATCTTCAAGGTTCTCAACTCTGACAAGTTGCAAATGCAGGAACACTTTTCCTTTCTGTTTGTTAATCTGTCCCTCTGTTGCATAAGTCCCCAGGCAGCAGAATTTCCTCATGAACTGTGCTGCCAAAACACTCACTTTCCATCTTACCCCATAAAAAACATTTGAGACCATTGGTCATTCAGCAGTATAAACAATCTCTGAGCTTGTGATTTCCTTTCTCGTATATAATAGTGAAAGGATTAAGGAAGAAGGCCACTGGGAGATTTGCATGAGAAGAATGATATGCAGACAGAATTCCTTTCTTTCATGATTTTTCTTCGAAAATTTGAATTTGACAGCAGCAAATATTATAGCCACTGAAAGCTGATACATGCTGTATTTTGAGACAACAGTAAAAATAGGCATCTTAAAAAAGTGCCTCCTGAAGACCTAGATGTAGTGTGTGAGGTGAAAACAACAGGGCAGTAACAACTATAATTTTATGAAAGACTTTATAAATTACAGACAAATCTTACAAAATCTATCACTTCTGGAACAACAACAGCCTGTAAGTGATTTTGATACTGAATTCTTAGTCCCCTACACACAGCTGATGGGAGCACCGTGCTTGACACATGTAGGGCACTCTGACAATCAGGGATTGAGGAATGGTAAAGAACAATCTCTGTGTAAGTCATTGACTGAGAATGGTCAAATCTTGGCACAAAATGATGCAAAATATCTAAGGCAGCACAAACATCAGTAAAGTTAGATATTGAAAGTACAACATTATAATAACTGGGGTTCCCTTCAGACACCTCTTTTGTAGCCATTAACAATTAGCATTGGAGGAGTTAAAACATCTGACCTACATGTCACCTACAAAATCTAATCTATCTGTGACAGCACAGTGTAGCACATGTACAACTGAAAGTCTCTGGAAGCGTCTCCATACAAAACACAGCGCTAAAGAAGTGAGAAAAAAGAAAACTCAGTATGCAGGAAGAGGTTTCTCTAGAATTATTTTTGGAATACGAGAGTGGGGAAACTTCAGAAATAATCAACATTAACAAATGAACTCCAAAGCTATAAAGTCCTACTGGATTGATTGTTTGCTCATACAGCATTATCCACACTTTTGGAAGCAGCTGAATTATCTGAGAGGTAATATAAAAAGAAAAAGACTTTCTGAGACTTTCTAGACTCCTGAAAATCTTTACCATTTGAAACATTATCCATGCTTGTCTGAACTGTTTATCCAAATAATAAAATCTATATATTCTGTAACCAATGCATGGTATATAACAAGTTGATAACCAGCTTAGTATTTAGTCCTACAAGGATTGTCTTCCTGACACCAAGGAATAGACAGCTGGCACTTAAATATCAGTCCATTGACGGAAATATAAGTTTGGAATTATAGGCACATCTCAGAGTTTAGAAAAACTGACCACATTCTCAGCATCTTGCCCATTTTGTCACATGTCTGACATGAGCCTCAGTTCACAGAAGAAATTCTGCATACTTGGTTCCCCTTCATTGTTCACCTCCACCTTCCCTTGTTACTTTACCTCAGCATCTGAATCTCTTGAGACCTTTAATCCATGCTGTTGCACTGCCTGCAGGCCCAGTAGCTATGCCTTCACTGCCCACCTCTGCACTTTTCAGATAATGAAAAAGAAATTTTAAAAATAACCTGTGATCCAAGCTCTTGGCAGTCACGGTACAGGAGACTGTGGAATAGGTATGCCACAGCAGCTGACAGTAATAACTGGAGAACTACTTACTATTGTTTATTTATAAGAATTTTTCCAGTCTGCAGAGGTACCATAGAACTACAGAGCCGTGCTTGTTTATGGTTACTCCACATACACAAACAAAGCAGATATTCATATCTGGAGTATGAAAGACTCACAGAATGTTACATAGCACCAGATATTAGTGAGATGCTCTGTTTTTTGTATAATCCCAACAATGGGTAGCTGTCAGATAGTTAAAATAAATTGTTTCTTTGGAAGTAGATTTGATTTGGAAGTATAATGATATAGGCGTTCTTGGGAGATGTCTAATTTTTTCCTGTTGACATGCACTCAGCTAATTCAGTTTGTTCTGTGATTTGCCTTTGTTACTAACTTCATAAGGAATGTTTGCTATCACAGCCAGATTGAGGTTATCACTTGTTTCCATTCTGGCTTTCTGACCATAAAAGTTCAAACAATGTATCTATAGATCAGCATCCAGAATGCACTAAAAAATTATGTATCTTCCCACATGGATGGCAGAATTAGAACTTCCATTCTTTGGACAGATAGGATAGGATAGGATAGGATAGGATAGGATAGGATAGGATACGATACGATACGATACGATACGATACGATACGACACGATACAATGCTCAGAATTTTTCCAAGATAACTTCCAAGAGCTTCAGAGATGCTTCAGAAAGGATTCAGAATGCACCAAAGCTTCACTCAATTTGTTTCCTTGGCTGGGAGAGTGATTGGTAAATTCATATAATAGTTCAGTTTTAGAGCACAAATTAAAATGGAGCAACCTAGAAAGTGTTTTATGACTCCTTCAGAGTTCTGCTGGGCAATTTTTTATGCCACTATAAAAGAAAACACAGGAAATTAAGCTGCAGAAAATATATTAAAATAATGTGAAGAGCTTGACTTAGCCCTAGAAAGCTAAAAAACAACGAATAGCCTTTTGAATGTTTAAACTGAAACTACATCTTTGCCTTGAATCTGTATGAAAGTTCATACTGTCTAGATAAGGTGCTACTAGTTCCTTCAAGCAATGAATTTCATACACTTTCTACCGTCTGACCATATTAAAGACTAGCTGTTACGATTAACTCTGAATTACCTTGGAGTTTTTAGAGCTTAACCTGGTCCTTGAAGTTATTTTAACATAAAGCATTTTGTGGCTTAATATCTTTGACACCTGCACCTCTGAGAGGCACATATGGATTTTGTTTAGAGCTTGTGTTTGCAGTTTTTGGATAGTGCACAACTTTTCAATTCAAATCTATTGTCAGCCTCAGCAACTGCTTTAAAAATATCATCACTGCACTGTTTTTGTTGTTTTTTAAAGGGACCTTCACACATCATCTGTGTTTCTTTAAATCATAGATTTATATATAAGTTGGATTGTGATGCATGACTGAGGGAAAAGGCTAAATACAGATGGACTGAGGGCTGATCACAGTCTACTGTAGTCAATCAACAGATTTTTATTAGCTTTGATAGTTTTTGGACTCAGCCTTCTGTGAAAACAGATGCAGTTATTGACTGTGATATAGTCCCCTCTCTAGAAATGCTAAGGAGTATGGTAGAAATATGAGACAAGAAGATGAAAGAGGAAACTGCCTTGATGCTGTACCACAGAGAGTAGGTGTTTGGGCCAGGTTCCAAATCTATTTAGTTCAATGGACTTCAGATCAGACTTTGAGGTGACACATTCATGTAGAGTGGAAACAAAAGTAGAGGGAAGAAATTAAGCAGAGAATTTTTTAATAGGAAAGAAATCCATTTGCTCTCTTTTGTTGTGTTGTAATCCCCCAAGAACCTCCAGCCACAAAGGTTGTTTAATACTAGGTGATCCTTAGAAGATAACCTTGCACTGAGACAGCATAAATAGGTTTCCTCTGTTTGAGGAAAATGTCATGTTGTATTCTCATGAGATAATGAATCAGGATTTAGTTCTGGTGATGAAGTAGCTCTAGAATGTTTGTGGTTTAACCCTTCTTGATGTGATAGGGTCAGAAACCCTTTCAGCGGCTGGTGGGTTTGACCTTGCAACAGCCAGTTTGTAGTAGCAGTCTGTCCCACCATGATGTCCTGATGGCACTTAGGGCTCAGTTTAGCAGTCCTGCCCTAAAGCTGCACTAGGAGCAGGTCAGGAATATGTAGGAACTGAGTCGATAGCACTAACAGGTCTCCTGCTTTTCTGAGGCAAATGTATGCAAGAGACCTTCACAGATACTGAGAAAAGTTTGGTAAATTTCTGGAAAAACAGAGCATGTGTTAGCCCGGGTTACCATGACACTTGTGTTCCACAATGTCGCTTGCTGCCTCTAATACAGAGATTCCCTGTCTTCTCTGTTTTCTTTATCCCCTCTGCATTTGGCCCCTCTCACCAAATAGCCCCAGTGTGCACACTCCTGATAAGGTGGCCAAAATATGATCACAGAATATGTCCTGCACTGAAGGCCTTTTTGGGGACACAGTGGCAGAATGAGGAAATCCAGATTGCCAGCTATATGTTTCTGGTACAGATGAATCAGAAGATAAGCATTAATTGGATCTTGGCATACAAAGCAAGCCTTCTGCTGTCACTGTACCTTAGTTTCACAGCAACTGCAGGAAAATAGGCAAGTGTTCTGTGTTACATAGAAGCACTGCTATTTGTGCATGAAATGCACTGCATAAACACAGAATAATATTATTTATGTGATCTTTTTCCCATATAAACATGAGGATCTCTTTTTAAAAAATATTTTTAAAAATACAGTTTCATTTGAACACATAGCATCAGGCATAGTTCAATCAACAGAGTTGTTCCAGACTTATTCAACATAACTATGATCAAAATCTCACTGTCACCTTCCTAGCAAGCTGCATAATCTTTTTCTGCAGGATGTGTTCCTCACCTCTTTAAGTCTTAGGCTGCTCTGTTTTGAATTTGTAAGAATCAGAATATCAACACATATTTATTCCTCCATTCCAAATATGTGTCTCATACTGAATAGCTGTTTTTTATATAGAATAATCATATTCCATTGGCTTATGTGTAGTAGAGGGAAGAGCCTAACATAGAGGATTTCTGCCTGGAGGCAGGCTTCTTTATCTTTTACTTGGAATGTTACTAGCACTTAGGTTTTTCCAGGACTGAGAAGAGCTTTGGCTGAACCCCTTGGAACATAGACATGAAAGCAGAAGGGGTCAGAGGACTTTTTCAGAGCCCTGATTCCTTACGTGAAAGGAGGCTAGTTCAGATACTGTTCATCAGTGCAGCTCCACGACTGTTCACGTCTATATATGCTTATCTAGCTGTCAAAATGATTGTTCCAGCAACAGGAAGAGGCACATATCATTTTAAAGCTGGAGAGGGGAGTTTAGCTCAGGTCGCCTTGCAAAGCAAATTTTCAAGTGATTAGATTTACTCACTTTGTGTTTCTGACCTGTACATCAGGATGACAGAGGATCCAAACATGTTCCAACTGGCTGTGCAGTCAAAAGTAACTGTAAGTAAACTGCAGTCTCTTACTCTGGGCCTGCTTCAGTAAGATGGCAGATTGAAGTTTGTATCTTGCAGTCAGTAGGAGCTGCAGAGGAGCTTCAGATTCTCAAGTATTGTACACATGAAGACACAAGGTGACACAGGAAGATAAGTAATGTGAATTAGTAGGCAGCAAACACGCACAACTACAAAGGAGAGTCCAAACCTGCTGCAATCCAGCATGATACTAATACATTGCTTTGCTGTTGCTTTCCCCATATACCAATGACACAGAGTGTTAGTAGCATACACCATCAAGAGTGAAGCACACCATTTGTCAGGACCTTCCTTTTAGACTAGTTTTTCCTGCATGAGATGCAAAAGCCTTACCTGCTGAAGGGACATGTTTTAAACCAAAGCACAGTTGATGTGCTTTGAATTAAGTTTCAATATTGCTGCCCCAAAATTGAAATTAAAATGTTACACCTTGTTTACTTAAGAGTCCTAGTTTCCAGTTACTCACTGAGGAGTACTTTCCTCCAGAAGTCATTCCCTGGCTTCACTGGGACCCACTTGAAAGAAATGGACTAATCCATACTGTGGCATAAAAGATGCTCTTCACGACATCCAAGGTAGGACCTTAGGGCATATTGTTTACCCTTATAGGGCATATTGTTACCCTTAAAGTTTTAAAGATTCTGCACCAGGAATTAAAAAAAAAAAATCCACAAGTCAGCCCATTGTCATGGGTATTTGGCAAAACAAGACAATAACAATAACTGGTTTTGCTTCTGCCAGTCCCAGCTCCACTTTCAGATAAAAGCTGAAAGTTGGAGTGGGAGGCACAGGTCCTACTTTGCATGTGTCTGGCTCAGGATTGAGCTGTTGCTATAAATGACAGTACTCAGACTCCTAATTTGGGGAGGTGTTGTCCCATACACAGACACAAAGTGAATTCCATCCTAAGACAGATGCACAACTCCTGTGGGTGACAACCTGTTTCATGTTAAAACCGCGTTTCAGTGGTGGAGGAAAACATCATTTTTTTACATTGTGGTTGGCCTTTGGCAACTGCAGCCTGCATGCTGGGAGCAGCTGAAGAAGGCTGGAGAGGTAACAAGGTACATAATGTAAAGAAAGCTTCCAACATCTTGTCTGCCACGCTCTCCTCCATGTATTTCATGCTTCCAGCTCCTCGCATGAATTGCAGTCAGTGCAAGTTAGCATTTTATTCCACATTGCTGCATGGATTTTTTTCAACCTACTTTGTAAATTGCAACTCCACCTGCAGGTTTTTATCCAGAAATGTAATTTTCTGCACATGAATAAGTTATCCCATTACTGTTATTCCAGACTACTTCAGTTAGTATTTTGGGGCCTCCTAGAATTAATCCTTCACAGTGGAACCTGAAGCGTTAGTGTTTAAAACATCGCTATGAAAAACACCAGTAAAAAGACCTAATAGGCAAGAATCATCCCTGTATCTCTCTAATGACTTATGTGTACGTTGCCCCAGAGAGTGATTTTGCTTGTAGGGAAAAGAGCTGGACTCCATGAAGGAGGAGAATTAACAATATTTTTTTAACAAGGAGACTTAAGGGTATGTACAATTCCTACCCAAGCAAACAGTTTTCCAAAAACAGATGTCAGGTAATCAAAGTGCTGCCTACTTGTGTTTGACAGTGTACCTAAGCTGATTCAGGTTTCATTAAATTTTCAATAAGCAAAACAGGGAGAAGTACTGTCATACAGTAGTCATGTTCCCTTTTGGCATTAGAAATACTCATGGTCTGCACATTTCCAAGAATTGTGTTTTGTTCTGACCTTTATAATTGTTCTTTATGTGTTGCTTCTGAATAGCTAATCTGCAATTCTTAAGCCAATTTTAAATGTCAAGGCAAGTAATGTGGCCTCACATGACGTTATGTTACAACCTGGGGTGACCTGATTTCTGTACAGAAGCAGCATGTGAGATGACCTGTTAGCTGGTGTCCAAAGACAAGTTTCCTGCACTGGGATACAGCCTAGAGAGCTCTGAAGTACCTGTTGCAACTAAACTGACTCTCCTAATTGTTTTCAGTAAGTAGCAAAACTCACTGGGAATACAAGTGAATATGCAGGAGAGATGTCAATGCAAACAGTTGTCCCAGAATTATAGCAGAATTCAATTACTTCTCTAGTGAATAGGGTTCCTAAACAAATCCTCAGTCTCTTGGTCTGTATATGCTTATGCTCTGAGTTGATTCAGGAAACATGTTTCATAAAATCCTCTCTGGGTTCAAATTCATAATCTATCATCTGTCTACTTAAAAAGGCCAGAGAGACTATCTGCAGAACAGTTCCCAGTATGGTAAGTTTCTTAAGACATTAGACCTCATGATTAATTTCATATTGTTTAGCACTTGATTGTTTTTATAAGGGTGGTTAATAAAACAGACCAACTGCAAAACCCAAGCCAGGCTGAGCGCCTAGTGTTTCTGCTTGATGTTAAAAGCCCATCTTTTTCAGTAAATGACACTAGGTGATTCTGAATGTTGCAGTTTAAAAATAGTTTCTAAGTCAGCAAGCCAAGAGTCTGTAGGATTTTAAAAAAATGATCTTTCCCAGATGTTCTGATACTAAAATAAGCAATAGTGAGAGTGTTAAGTACTAACAAGAATGGCCAGAATATGGTACAAGAAGGTATCTCAGAGAGATGCAATAAAACCCCACAGACCCTTGCTGAGGTGCTGTGCAGGGTCCTAACAGACCCTGCTGAGAAGTATGCAGCAGCATGAACTTCGCCTACACGCCTTGTCTAATCTCCATTTCGGGAGTACACTCAGTTACTACAACCTATTACTGGTTGTAGATCAGTAAAACTTGGCACAATGACTTTCAGAAAGCCAAGATGCTTGGTCTCATTGTCTAAAATGGTGAAGACCATCCAAAAGCAAATGATTTTCCTGTCTTGAAGGTCAGATGTGACATCATAAATACTTCACTGATTATCATGCCATGACTGTACTGATTCTGAGGGGGTTTTGCCAGTTTGTCAGGTAGCATCCTAAAATTGTTTGTTAGCAATTGTACCTGTACCTCTTGACTTTATCCAGAAGGATCCAGTTGAAAACTTAATTGACTGTAGTAAGGCCTGGATCCTAAAGCCCTTACTCAAGTAAGTCACCTTACACTAACATTTCCCAAAAGGCTAATTTGCTTATAGCCAGTTACTGCTTTTCACTCTCTGCACATAAATACTTTTACAGAAGTTACCACTGTTTCAGACACCAGGAACTGCCCATGGAATTTGTCTAAGCTATTCAAGGGATTAGTTGCAGATAACTGATGCTCTTCTGCTCCATATCCAAGTAAGGGTAAAGCATCTCAGGACCAAGCCTTTGTAACAGTCCAGGAAGGAATAGTTGTAAACATAAAAAGCTAAAAGATTGCGTTTCCAAAACTGACTGTAATCCATGTGACACAGCATCTATTTCTCCCAGGACACTGGAAAGCTCCCAAAGCCAGGAAGCCCTGGTCTACACCCATAGTATGGCTGCCTTCAAACCTTGGCCCTTGGAAACTTCAAGTCATGGGCAGACCATCAGGAACCCAGGGAGATGTCCATGAAAAGCTGTGACTGGAGTAGATTCCACTGAACCACAGAATTACCATTAAATGTCTGTGGATTATCAAATTAATATCTATTTTGTCAGACTATCAGGAAAGCATTAGTGCTGCACTTCACACTAAGTTAGCATCCTTTCGAGGCAAACTTCTTGCCATACTGTTTCTTCACATGCTCCGTCAAATGGATTATATATAGTTTGTGGAGTATGTGAAGTATACCTACATGCGGTTCTAGTTCATAGTGAACTTTTATATTAGGGTTTATTACAAATCTGAATCTATAGAAATCTTGTTTGTATAGATCAACAGTTCATCCTAGTACAAGCATCCCTCTCAAACATAATCTTAAAAAGCAGCATTCAAGCAAGCACCTAGGCTGTATTCTGAAGGAAACCTTTCTGTTGGCTTCACTGAGGCCAGGATTGACCTTGTGTATGGTACACCAGTGAAATCCAGATTAGGTAAACAACAGAAGATGGACAGAATCCTGTATTTGGAAGAGAGGAATGTTTGGATATAAGAATCCAAGCATAGCCACCATAGTCTCCAGTTGCTTTTAAAAAAATAATTGGTTTGAAGCCTGTTTGTAAAACTGGAAAGATTTCTTCAGCCAGGTTCAACCTTTAAGGCTAATTACAGGATAAGTTCAAATCTCTGCCAAGTCACGTGAAGCCTAGGTGGCACATCATAGCCCCCTGCCATTAAGTAATGCTAATGTTGGTGATAAATCAGCGCTATCCATATTGCTAACTCATGGTCCTATCTTGATCCCACTAAAATCACAGGCAAATGTAAGCATGGCCTGTCAAATTCTAGACTGAAGTCTGAGCTCTTGGAGAATAAATGCCAACCACAGAAACAAAGACACATCCTTTCTGATTGGTGCTATAATACCCTTACCCTGTGTAGTTTATATTGCTTCCACTGACATGCTATGAATGCCAGAAAGAAAAGCTCAGATTGAACCCAGTTAATTAAAAGGATTCACACAGATGGTTTGCCTGGTACTTTACAGAGGCAGCTAATTAAAGCAATGTTAGTCAGCACCATTAAAATGCCAGATAAGGCTTTGGGAACAATCCTGCTTTGGAGGCAAGGTTTACAAATAGAGCTTTGAGCAATGCAGTATATTTGCAGTTAATTGATCTAATTCTAACATATCTTAACTAAGGCACAGAATAATGCATGCTGATATCTATATTAATGCCAAGAGTTTTCAAAGTTCAAACCTGGCACTTACTAAAACAATCCACAAAGACTCTGATTTCACATTCTACAGGAGAATATGATATCATGAGGGAGTCTGAACTCCTCTAATTAACCATGATTTAAAGAGCACTAGAAAAGAAACCAAGGCAGGTCCTAGTTGTAGAAAGTCAGTCACACACTAGCAAAGACAGAGAGAGAAAAATTGCACCAGACAGAAGTTATATTTGGACATGCAATATAAACAAAGCTTCCTTGCAGTTTTAGACAGATGCTGTGTTTGGAGAGGATCAGTCATGCTCTCCAATATGCTGTCTCTCATATATGACTGTGTATATTTTTTTACAATAACAGTAATGTGATCTTGATCTGAAAACTTCTAAGCCTTATTTTATGCAACCAAATAGCCCCATTCACTTAATGTGCTAAAAGATAATCATATGCACAGGTACATGCAGTATAGGACCTAAACCATAGCCTTATTCCCTGTAATTGAAACAGACTTTTATTATAATTATTTCATCAAATAAGACTTCAAAATGTCGATAGAATTTCATGCCATATTCCAAAGACAGGCATATGTACATGCGTTTTGGGCTGCATGTTATGATTTAGCTGTTATAGGTCTAACTTCTGTGATCAACTTAAGTATAGATGAAAACAATTACCTACTGCAACTCTCCACCGTCATTTTCCAAGCAATAAAAATTTCACCACCTTCCTTCCATTACTTATAAGCCACAGTTTAAAGGCATTTTGTGATTTCACAGTGATCTGAGCAATGTGGCATATACCAAGGTAGATCTGCAGTAATATTTACTTTTTTCGTCCAGTACTGGGAAGAATCACCATGAGTCATTCAAGTATTGGTCTCTGCAAATGTCAGACCACAAGCCAAACACTGCTTTTGGACAGGCATCCCACGGGGGCACAGCAATGTCCTGCAGGGGCTGCATGAACAGGGCCTCATATCCTGACCAGAACCATCTGTACTCTCTTTTCATTTCTCCTTTAATTTTCATTCTTTCTAGTTCTGCTGCTCTTCCATTGCCCAAGGGGCAAGGGGATAACTAAGGGTTTGGCAATCTCTTTCTGCTTTCAATGAGAGGACTCTTAGAAAGCCCAAGAAACTATGGTGACATAAGTTTCAGGAAGTACCACAGTCCTGAGAAGTGCCTCTTTATTCATGTTTTCCAGTATTTGTGCCTAATGGGGCAGGAGTTTAATTTGTCACTTGAATCTTTTGCTGATGACTTTCAAAAGGTGTGTCTTAATTAGAACATACATCTTGCCATTCCAGAATGTGTATTACTAGCAAACTGTACAGAAAGTGCTTAAAGCACTGCATTTCTGTGCCAAGCACAGGTGTTGTCAAAGCTGTGTCCTATTTATAAGACTTTGGAAAGGTATCATTAGACACCCTTGATTGCACTGAAATAATGATGTATTTGGTTCTTCAAAGGAGGGAGAGCCAATACCGTGTCTGTCACTTAAAGAGAAATGGAATGTTGGGCAAGGACCCCTAAATGGCTAACTTCTCCTGCAGAATGTTCTTTGCTGACGCACTAGACTCTCAAATACTGTAGTACATGTATGTTCCACAGACAGTTTTGTCATTTACCATTAAAAATATTACTAATATTTGATGGACCAATGTAATATATGCTTTTATGGAAAACTCTGAATGTCAGTGTTTAATGCCAGTGCATGCCAGCAGAAAATTGCTCTTTCACTTGAGCTCCCAGCTGAAAAATGTGCATTTGTTGGTGGCAGAGTTTCACAAAAAAGCTCCCCAGGTTTATCTGATAGATAATGAAAGGAGCTACAGCAAAACCTGAAATTTCAGGTCAGGTTTCTCTTACATGAAAGCCCAAACCCACTGAATGACATTTCAGCTGCATTCCTAGAAACTGCAGTGATTTGGGCTCCAGAGAACAAACACTCCACTGTTACTTCCATCAAGCTCTTGTTCAAAATGTCTTTTCCCATGCTGAGATGCTAAATTCACGTGAATGTAAATGTATACTGCCAGATTCACCGCCCAACAGGCATCAAGTGACTTACATTTCATAGGTAAAGTATATTTTGTTTGTCAACTGCTAATAGTTAAACAGTCTAAGGGATGTTTTAACATAAGGTATGGATAACTTTGTCTTAATATTTAACCCATGTGGTGCAGAACTCATTATGATCTTAGTTGAAACAGGAGGCTTCAGGGCTGAATTGACACTGCACTTGTGCACTTTGTCATATGCACTGAGTTCTGCAAAATGCACTCATTTGCACATCTGACATTAAAATGCATGTCAGAAAAAAGCTTTTGGGTGGCTTTTGAAGTCTGCCTTTCATAAGTTTTGCTCATTTTGAAAACAACAGCAGCAATGAACTGTAAAGTCCACTAGGAAGAAACACTTGCCTAGTAAATAGTTTTCTCTTGACACAGTCCCATCATCAGTATGACTGCTCCTCAGCCAGAAGGTTTGTGCCTGTGGATGGCATGGACTCATGTATGCCCTACGGCACAACCTGCTAACCTGCAATTAAGTCTTCTATGGGCTACAACAAATCATTAATAAAATGATACCAGTACTAAGAAGGGGGAAACCATGCTAGAATGGTGCTATTGATAGTAAGATTCTCTGTGTATACAGGACCTTCTACATTAAAGTGTGAAAAAGCCATGTAAATATAACAAGTGGGCACATAACTGCACCTTGTCTATCCTAACACCAAATGCTACAGCAGACAAAGTGAGAGAAAATACAGCAGCATGAGACATGGCCATCAGTGCTGGCACTGCAGTTGATCATCAACATCTTAACATGAACTGGGACAGTGCACTAAAAGTGTGAATTATTATTCAGCAAAATAGTAGTATGAGAATATCACTTATACTTTGTAGCATGACAAAACTTGTCCTTTTATAGTAAAGAAAAATGAAGAAGGGAAGCTTTTCCTCCCCTGTATTTGTGATACTGCAAGTTGTTAAGAACATTTGCATGAAATGTTCCTTTCCCATTGCTTCCAGAAGACTCCCTTTTCTCAGTAAGCAGCAAAATCACCGGGAAATCCTGTGAATACAATGGCACCACCTACCATCATGGCGAAATGTTTGTGGCAGAGGGGCTTTTCCAAAACAGGCAAGCAAACCAGTGTGCCCAGTGCAGCTGCTCAGTAAGTAACATGATTTGACAGAGCTCTGCTCTATCTATGCTTCATTTCTCCTTTCTAGAAGACATGACACTGAAACATAAGCAACACATAACAGAGGCTGGGAATTGATAATTAATGCTGAAACTCATGAGAGTGCTTGGGGCCAGTGTGCAGCACCTGGTAACTGCCAGGCTACCTCTTACTCAAACACAGTGGACAAAGGTTACCCTGTCAAGCATCTGCTGTAAGTGAGCTTACGGTGCAGAAGCAGCAGGTAAAATATTGCTACTTGACATATACAGAATATTTCGCTTCAGCCTGACTGGAAAATACAGCACTAAGCCACTGACTGAAACTGAATTCATTCGGCCTGAGCTGGTAGGGAAGGAGCCCCACAGGCTGGGAATGGACAGCTCTGAAAACTGACAGTGGGCCACAGAGCCATTCCTGAGGTGTCACCGATTCAAATCCAGTATACCTGAGCAGTCACTCAGTGACTTTTCAGAGCCAGTGTCTGAACCAAAACATCCCTCTCAATCCAACCAGCTCTTCAGTATAAAGTATTGGCAACTCTGGACCTCCTCTGATTAAATCATCATCATATTCTACGTTAACTACAAACTTAACAGGCCAAGTACTGAACATACTTTATGACTTTTAGTTACTGATCAGCTATTCCTCCAGTTCAAGTCCAGTAAGACACAAGAGAGGGAGAGCAGGAGGGGGAATTTACACTGGATGGTTTTGGTACCAACAATGTCAGGTACACTTTCAGCATACAGTAACTGCAGCTGTTCTCCCTGCACACTTTTACCTCTTCCCTTTTCCCCCTTGTTTTTTTAGAGAAAGGGACCTTTCTCTGTGCGACAACAAATTTTAAAAAAGCTATCCAGACTTTTCATTGGTCTAGTATTCTGCTTTTGCATACTAGAGTGGCATTTATGTAAACACACATACTAGGTTTAAACATGTCCATAAAAAATGCATATACAGTACCAGACAAATCGATGACTCCTTCTGAATTCTTGTATTTTACTGGCAGGAAGGAAATGTGTACTGTGGGTTGAAGACTTGTCCCAAATTAACTTGCTCTTTCCCAGTTTCTGTTCCGGAGTCCTGCTGTCCCGTTTGCAGAGGTAAGTTCAAGTACAACCACAGAAGGACAGGTTCTGAATTCACTCCTTCCCCTGTCAGAGCCCTGTCCGTGCACCAGCACTGTCACTCAGGACACTATCTGCAAGTTTCCCTTGTACTTACAATCCAGTGCATGTTGGGAAATTAAACTTTGAATTCCATCAAGGTAACACTGCTACCTTTGTTTTCCTAAATTAAAATAAGGAGAGAATGCACTGATGATACAGTTGCATCCCCATAATGAGGTAAATGAAGGCTTCAAATGATGTATTGAAATAGCTGCCATTGCTCTGAGTAGGAAAGCTTGGCAATAAAAGATGAGCTTCTCTCTGACAGGTTACCAGACCTGCTCAAGATATGCAAGACACAAGAATTCCAGTTCAGAGGATAAAGACAATTACTCCAGTTTAAATCAGGGGCCAATCTATATTCAGGTGACTTCAGTATTTTATTAGCAATTGCATTTTAGATCTTGTACACTGAAGTAACTTGATTCTAGGGGCCTTCCCAGGCTTTCTGAATGTCTAAACCTAAATGTCTGTCTAAAAATCTGAGAATCTCTATGTGTTTTATCTCACTATTAGTATTGTGGCATTTGAATCACCACTTCCAGGGTATCTAAGCACCTATAGCCAGTTCTCAAAGATGCAGATAAGCACCTGTATATACCTATGGTTTTCAGAAGTGCCACTATTGTTATAAGTAATGCCAGTCTGCTTTGAAAAATGCTCCTGCTTGCACCTTTGTGCAGTTATATCCTTTTGAGATTCTGCTTGTTTGAACTCAGTGCTATCGCATGGTAAAAACAAGGACTATTATCTTGTTAGTTGTATAATTTTGCCTATGGTGATAGAGTTGTGAAACAAGAACTAGCATTGTCCCATAGTCCCTGTCTGAAGGAGTTTACTGAGTATACACGCTGGACCAAAAGCTCTGAGTGGTAAAGGGGCTGAGCCAAAAAGATGGTACTTCAGAGTAAACCATTGCTGATCATCTGATTCTTGATACCTGTACCCTGATAGTTATAAGGCTCTATTTGAAACCAACCTCTTTCACTTACAAAAATCAAACTGACTTTCAAAGTACTAAGTATTAGACATGAGTGTGCTGTAAACTAGCCATATGCTGGAGAAATCAGGCACTTCAGCCAGAGAGTCACTAATGAGAAACAAGTTCATTAGAATTTCCATATGAGAGGTGAGATTAAATTGGATTATGCAGTAGAGATGACCCAGTGTCTCCACTGATGCAGGGTTTTTTTAATGTATTCTACTGTCTATTACTCTTATTTTAAAATGTTAAAATGATCATTTATCTTACAATCAACTTTGTCCTTTTCAATAGGGCATAAACTGTCTTACCTCCCCTCTGTGATTCTTATGAAATGCAAACCTAAACAAGATGTTTGCATCAAGATCTAGCACAGCTCATGGGGAGGAAACTGTGAGTCAGTTTCTGCTCCCTGCATGGCCAAATATATTAACATAATATAGTAAAATTTGCTGATTTTTGTATTCATTCCTCTACTACAGACTAGAGAAGGCTCCAAGCACTATGGTTCAGATGTGATTTATGTCAGGATCCAACTTCCACTTAAATTAAGGCAAAAGTTCTCATAAACTGCATAGAGGATAAAATGCTAATACACAGTATACACTAAAGTAGTAGATCTATGATGGATCTGACTTACATCTGGACGAGTTAACTCCAGAGCTGGAGGGGTACCTGCGTCAGCACCATGGCTCTCCCAAGCCAGTATCACACACTGCTACTGCTGCAGCACCTATCCTGCTTCGAGGACCCAAGCCCATGATCTGTGCCATTAATGTAAGGGTCCTGCTGTGGTGGTACCGCTCTGCATTCCAGCACAGTGCTTGGCACATCCAGAGCAAGGCTCTGAGCCACTAGCAGAATGGTCTTATCTGTACCTGTATCTGCATTCCAAGGCTGGGATAAATTCCAAGCTCAGCTCCACACTAAATGATTTCTCCTGTTCTTGTACAGGTTTTCCAGGAGTCAGGTATCAATTCAAGTTCTGTGGCTTGTCTTATCAAGGAACACCTCAAAATATGTCTCTAAAACTTTTTAAAGCCACATTCTCTCTCTAGCCTGAACTGATTTTTCCCTACTAAAATTTCTAATGTAGCTTATGCTTAGTTATATTTGTATTTATGAAGTTGTCTTTGCAAAGAAAACAGCTGGACACTATTCCTAAGTAGAGAACGAAGGTTTCGTCTTCTTTCCAACTTTTCTTTCCATGAATCACATGTTTGGCTGTAAGTAACCAGAGCCTGGCTACAGAAGTGTCTCACACTGATTCTCAAAAGCATTCATTACTTTTGCATCACATGCACAAATCGCAAGTGCTCTAGGAAACCCTTTCCTCTTTTAAAAGACAATTCAGAATGTCCTTACTTTGCTACGACTGTTAGTGCTATAAGCCTTATTCTGTAGTACTTCTATTGGCCTGACTCAGAAAAGCAATGCTGAATATTTCATACTCTCTACCAGCAAATGTAGGATCCTATGAGCTTAGATGGGATCTGGTCTTAATAGGCCTTATACGTCCTGCTGTAACTCACTGCATGTGCCTGGCTTCCTGGAACAGTTGCTGGTTTGCACACTCATGCACCTTCCATGAGACTTCCCCTCTAAGTATCTCCCAAGGTGTTGCACAATTACTGCCCTAACTGATGCTGCTCTGCTTCTCATACAGGAGATGGAGAATTATCATGGGAACATTCTGATGGAGATATTTTCCGGCAGCCAGCCAACAGGGAAGCCGTAAGTGTGACCTACAATTTAAAGACATATTTTCCTGCTGTTCTGTGTGTGCCAGTACACTGGGGAAAAAAGAGAAAAGGATGATAATAGGTCTGAATATCTACTGCTTCATCCTGGCTTCTGTGAATCTAGCCCAAAATAGGTTTATTCCACTTCTGCAAACCTCTTAATAAACTCAACCTCAATTCATGAATAATGCTGAATTATAAAATTCCATGAGCTTCTGCGAGCTGTGGATTTGGTCTTTGTTGTACATGCTCCGTAAGAATAAAATTCTACAGCACAGTTTGCTATACAAGCATCACTTTTAAATCATAATTGCAAACACTTCCCAGCTGATATATACACATGTATATATTTACTTTGGGGGCTTCACTACCTCTAGGGCTAAGAGTATCCATTAACAACTTACTCCTGAAGAGATAATTTTTATAACAGCATTTGGAGAGAATATGAAGAGCTTTTAAGCATTAGGTGCACTACCTAAATACATGAACCAACAGGTCTTTGGATTAGTGAGAAGAATCATGCTTCAACTGCTGTAATATACACTATTCCTTCATGCCCATGGGTATTTTGGAAAATAATTCTCTGAAAACAACCAGTGTTTTTGCTCTAGAAAACATGCTGTGCACTACTACTACTACTACTACTACTACTACTACTACTACTTTCCTCTGCAAATAAAATGAGACTTCCCAGTATGTAAAACAGATTCTAGTGAGGTTCTGCTCAGTCTGTGCAAGGCTAATCCTGGCCTTGCATGAGAGTTTAAAGCTGCAACCAAACAAGAAGATGGACAGTCATTCAGGACGTGCTCTGCCACTGGAGCACCAGTAGAAAGCAATTTTATGAGGAAAACTAGACAGCTTACAATTCTTCTCTAATCTTAGAGTAGACATCAGTAAAGTAGATATCTAGATCTGAACACCATTTTTAATACATGGAGCGAAACTGGCACTTCTGGGTTGTGATTCATTTCCTCATCATCTCTAGATCCACAACAGGTCAGGCTCTAAAATTGCCTCTCTGTCCATTGATGATTAGGGACTTCAGATGACTGCCTTAGATAAAGACACCTACACTGACATATACAGTCTGGGGAGATGAGTTACAACTGCATGCGTGTAGACAGCTTCATTATCATGGAAACCATCTGCAAAACCTGAATGGCCTTTATTTAGCATGGTGCCATTCATTACATCTAATGATGTTTGATGACAGTCGCAACACTCATTGCCTGTGTTAAGCTTCTAGTACAGCCTCTTTTCTCACGTTCATTGGAATGAGACATTTACTTTCCTGCTCTCTTTTTGACTCCAGAGGCACTCATACCATCGCTCCCACTACGAACTGTCACCCAGCTCTGCGAGGCAGATAGTCAACATTCCACGATTTCCCAATGCCAGGAGTAACCGTGGAGTCCTACCAGATCCCCAGCAAACTTCAGGAACAATAGTACAAATTGTCATCAACAATAAGCATAAGCACGGACGAGGTAAAGACAAGTACTTCTTTACAGTATTACTCTGGGTCAAGAATCAATCACCTACTCAAAATATACAACAGAATCTTGGAAATTCACACTGATACCAAGAGACCCAATGCAAATCAGGGAGGCAAAAAGCAATAAGCTATTAAGGATACAAAATTAGGTCTTGGCTGAGATCAGTTGTGCCTACACATACAACAGTGCATTTCACTTCGCAAAGGCACCACTCTATCGCGCTGCTGTGAATTTGTGGGATTGTGCTACATAATTCTGAGAACCCATGCAGTGGTTACCAGGGAAGTGAGCGCTTTGTGCCATGAAGGACACCACGATGCCTTTAGATTTGCCAACTTGCTCACACAGTGAGTTGTCTAGTAGGAAATTGTTCATGCTTATTTTCTTTATACTGTCTGTAACTTTACTAGCTGTAAACGACGTATGTTTAAACTGCCCCACTAATCTCAGCCCGTAAAGCTTTGCCATAGTATCAAGAGGTTTTCTGCCTCCAAGGCTTAACAAATTATTCTCAAGAAAGGCAGTATCATGATTTTTCCCACCTTAAGCCAGTTGTCTGAGACAGGGGGATACAAGGGGTGCTTTTCCTCCTCCATGGCTAATATTAGAGGCAGAGTAGGCAATTCAGGCAATGGATGTCTGAGCTGTAAAGAGGCTAAGTTAACCAAGGTAATGAATCTCACTCTAAGAATCCTTTAGTGCCTTTTGATAATATAATACAGGACATACTGTATCATGGGGACAGCAGAACTTTGAGCCCATATGGCAACCTTAACCAAACATGACTAGACCATATTCCTGCTGCATTACAGGAAGGACAAAAATAGAGGGAAAATATCAATTCTCCACTTCGTGGGACAGCAAGTTTTGTACAATAAAAAGGGTGGGATGCTCACTTCCCACACTGGGTGGACCTCAGTGAACAGAGGTCTGCAGGAACAGGCCTAAGAAGTCATAAAAGAAATAGCTGTAAAAATGCATGTTCAGTAGAGCGTCTATCCACAAATAGCTCAGTATGCACTTAGAAACTACCCACAAAGAGTTAAAAGCCCTTGAACTAGGGCCAACTAATCTTTTAAGGTATTAACTAACAGAAGGAATGTTGGCCATAGGATCTTTATTATCCACCTGAACAAGCATGAAAAAACATTCAGATCATGCCAGTGTTTTATGCTGAATCTAGGAGCAGGAATCTCCATGCAGTGCAATATCTTTGACATGTAATTCACACATGAAGACATTATCAAAGCAATTTCTAACTGATTTGTTTCAGCAAATAAAGAGCATACAGACGAATAGCATATTTCTGGATGCAGTACATAGTAACTGCCACAGCTTCAGACACTCATTGCCTGGAGAGTGTCTGAGAGATCCCCATGATAGAAACAGGAATGCTGACCATGTATTTTCTTTTGTTCTTGTGCAATTAACAAGTGTTTTACTAATTAATGAACATGCCCCTTGAGACGCTTTTCAACAAGTTCAAAAATAAACACACAACTCTCCTGACATGCAAATACTGTGCAGTTGCATGGATACAGATTTATCATTCTAAACATGAAGAGCACTAAAAGCAGGGCATCAGGGAACTAGAAGTTATTGTTTTGGCTTCTACTACAGGCTTCACCAGCTACCTCAGAGTAATTATTTAACTGTTTGTGCTAAACAAACCCTTAAAACAGAGGGAATATGTATCTACACAATGTCATGTATTATCCCTTCCCCTGTCAGAGAGAAATCATGAAGTATTTATGCCTGTAAAGGATCTGGAGAGCTCTAGCTGGGAAAAAAAATTCCATATAAACATAAATCTAACTAATAGTATAGTATTTAAGCATGTAAGAGGCCTGCTGAGCAGCTGAACACTTACCAGTTTTCCTCACTTACAGTTTTTTCTCCCATGTTCTTAGTATACAGGTAACAATTGATTTGCTTTTATTTGAGAAACAAAACTGTTTCCTACCTCTAAAACAAAAACATGTCTTAAGAAAGAGTTAAAAAGTAGTAAATTATAAAGCAAATGATAGCATAACCCCATGAAAGACAATACATTGCAAAAAACACTCCCCATAAATCTCAGTAACTCAGTAAAGTATAAGGCAGTTGGTCACATCTGTTACCAGTTAGATGTAAATTTCAGATTACAGATAAAAATTAAATTGCTTTTGAAAGTTACAGGCAAAATAGGAACATATTTTACAAATAAAAGCATTAATAAAAATGATGGCATATTAGAAGAATTGGAAATATTTACAGCATATCCCAGCTTCACTTTAGTTGCTTTTAGAAATCAAGAAGTGCCCTTTCTTTCACTGTGTTAGGATTAGTTTGCATTTTTCTTTATGTTTATAAAATATTTAAAAAGAAAGAAGTAAGGTTTTTAGCACAAATGCAAACATGGTGTAAAGTGATATAACAATGATATAACTCCCATTAACTGCCAGGTGACCCAAACTGGCTTCCACCAGGCATGGATTTTTCCAGTCCTTGTGTCAGCTGTACTGCTCTGTCTCCCAAGGGCACTGATGAATAAATATTGTGAGGTGCTCAAAAGCTATTGGAATAAAATTTCAGTCACATATGTATCTTTTCATGTAATGTTTTCTTGTGATTCCAAAAGCCAAATGTTTCTGTACACCTACAGACGTATATCTTTCCACCAAGGACATGAAATTTCATTTTGCAACATGCCCTTGCTTTGTTCTGTGTGTTGTGCAGCAGGAACTCTCATGCAAACTCTCAACAGGCCCAGGTGGCACTAATCCCTCTTGATGATAGCATGACGCTCACTGCAAAAGCTGTGTTCGGCTAATGGTAAGAAAAGTTGTGCAGATGACTCAGTAGCAAATGTCATGAGCCTGTCCATCTGCAGATTCAATTCCAGCAGCCAGAACCAATGTAGCGGGCTGTGTCCTGTGCATGGGCTGAGATTAGGAGGGGAAGGAGGAGTGAGTTTTGTAAACTGGTTAATGCTGCACAACTGAAATGTGTGCACAGGAGAGGAGCTAGTCAAATACATGACTCAGCCACCTTCGCTCTTCTCCGCAAAATAGTGATGGACACCAGTGTCAGCAGAGTTGGAATCAAAGCAAAACTGCTCAGAAAAGGGTGATCACAGGCTCAGACTCATTTTGAGTAGCAAAACTCCAAGTTAAAGTTAATAAGCAGAGAAATGGGCCAGAGACACTAACAAATTATGTATAGAGACACTGCTTTATACAAATGTGCATGAATCAAAGTAGTATTCATAGAGAGGTAGCCAATGAACATACCTTTTCCAGTTGTACTTTTTCTCCCTTTTCTCTTCTTTCCTAGTTTGTGTTTCAAATGGCAAAACATACTCACATGGTGAATCTTGGCATCCTAATCTCCGGGCTTTTGGAATCGTAGAGTGTGTGTTGTGCACCTGCAACATCACCAAACAGGAATGTAAGAAAATTCATTGTCCAGAACCATATCCCTGCAAATATCCTCAGAAAGTAGAAGGAAAATGCTGTAAAGTCTGCCCAGGTAAAACAAAGTTGATCACAGACCATCTTTTTGCTGTGCATGTTAAGGGGCTTGGCTCAAACCTTCTGGTCACATTAAGATCTGATAAAAATAGCAATAGCTGTGCCCAGTGTTCTCATGTGTGTGCAGAGATCTCGGTGCGAGACAGGCAGAGCTGCCTGGCCAGCCCTGCTGTTCCTTGGGGGGGCGGGGGGGCTTGCTGCCTTTCTCTCTGTTACTGCCTTTCTCTCTGTTAGCATGATTTCCTGACACTCATTTCCAAAGAGAGTATTACAGAAATGTACACAGAAAGTTCATTACTGTCAAAAGACTCTCCCATCCTTTCCCTCACTGCAGTGCCCACAGAACCTTCAAATAATTTTTTAGCTCGTGAAATTTGCATGGAGATAATTTCTGCTTTTTAACATGTACCAGAAGGATTCAAACCCCTGATTATAGACTGATTGGTGTCAGTTATGTAACTTAATCCTTAAAATAAATACTACCTTATCGCAAATTTAGCATTTTTTTCTATGCCACGCTAATGATTAAAGTTATGTAGACATTACTTACTAAAATCAATGCCTACAACTAGTGAAAAATCTGCTAATATGACTCTGCTAATGGTCTGCCAAATGACCAGCCATGTTGCATGTGATATGAAGGGTAAAGGAGTGTTCAGTTCCTTTTTGTGCCTTTAAGCTTCTTTTCTAATCTGTATGGCCCATTTCTGTGTTTGTTTGGCGATGCACTGGGAGGACGTGAGTTGTTCTGTCGTGTATAGAAATCCTTCATAGAACGCGCACTTCCCATTTTCTCTTGCTAGCCTTGCTTACTGGGAAAAAGGCACGACACAGAGGCAGTTGGCAGGCAGGAGGTGTGTATCTAGATCCTTTTGGATACTTGTGAATCAGAGACCCCCAGCTTTTATTGGGTTCATTTGAGATGAGAACAGTCAGCAAAACCTGGCTAACAGGCTTCAACAGAAAAATTAATAGCAAAAAGAAAGTTACTGTCTTTGAGATTCTATGTGCCAATTTTTAAGCAAGCTGAACCTCTTACTGCAGCCTGTCTTGTATGTGTGAAGATGTATTAATTATCAGGTTTGCCCACAAACAACAGTGCAAATTTCTGAGTTGCATCATCTCTCTTAAATTCTCATCTACCTCCTAATTACCAACAGAACAATCACAATTTCTACTTATATGTTCTATGACTTTACCTGGTGGTCAAGAGGTAAGTGCACTGTGGCTAGCCCAAGCTTGCACCAGCCAGCTAGCTGATGCCGAGCAAAATTCAAACCTTATAGATTCTACCTGCCCTTTTCCTCAGAAGAGCATTTGGGTATCTTCACTCTGTCCAACCACCAATTTTAATTCAGTTATTTTATTACTTCTGAGACTTCTACCATTATTTCAAATATGCTTGAAAAGTGGACAACAGGTTCAAAACTTGTGAGGAGTCTCACAAATCACAAGGTTTGACCCAGCTCATTTCCTCATGAAACTGGGTAATAAATACGAATTATGTCTTGCCACCAGACTGGTCATCAGAACCTAGCAGAATAGAACACTGTTAAATATCCGGGGCTTAGATGGAGATGGATTTGAGTGGCCATACAAGTGAAAATTCTACTTTTAAACGAAACCTGCTTGGCTGTCAGTATCAAGTAAGTTCTGGAGGACGTGATTACAGCTGTAGTATGTGTTTTGGGCTTTTTTTAAACAGAAGAAGTGCCAAGTCAAACCTTTGACAACAAAGATTACTTCTGTGGGAAGGAGACATTTCCCGTCTATGAATCCGTTTTCACAGAGGAAGGAGAAACCATCAGAAAAATTGCAGTAGAGACTGAAAAGCCACCTCAAATTGAAATACACGTGTGGACAATTAGAAAAGGTGAGTTGAGCAAGTTCTTTCTTCAAGCAGTGTATCATCTTCCATTAAAACCCCAGGACAATTTACAAATGCAAGCATCGTGAGACTGCTGTTCTTCTGGCTATTTAGGATATCGTTATTACAACCACTTCCAACATACTCAAGTTCTGCTGTACTAAAACTATTAATACCACACAAAGCTCTAGTTCTACAAACTCCTACCCTTCATTGTAAGCAAAAGCACAATGGCAAACAGATAGTCTGTAATACCCTGTGTAATTTATTGCTGAGAAAAGGGTAGTAGCGTTTGAACCAAGTGCCTGGAGGTTCTTATTTAGGAAGGACCAAAAAGCTTTCCATTGAAATCAGTCTGCCCCATCTGCCTTAGTGATGCTACTACGCCCATGATGGTTTAGAATATGGGCAAAAAATGTGTTAAGGATGGAAACAGTATCTTTATTACACTAACTGTTAAAATTTAAAAAAAATAGAAGAACATTCAGAAGCCCAAACACTTCTGCAAATCCTGAACTTTTAGTATAGCAAAAATTATCTCCAGCCTCCTAAGAATCCCACCTACCTAATCTACTTTAAAGTAAAAAGCATGTGATCCTCCTAGGAAACCCTCATATGGGGCAGCCCTTTACACGGAAATGATACATCTCTAGAGTAAAGCACAAAGCCAAGCTGAAATCATGAGCAGAGAAGAAGTCACAGAGGATCAGATGGTTAATAACTACCGTGTGTGTTCAAGAAGCCACAAAGGCTTGTGATGACTTGACAGTGATGTCTGCTAGCTCATGACAGACAAAATGGTATCTGACTGCAAAATGTTACTGTTTTTCTCCAGGAGACTGGGATTCTGACTTCTGTTGTAATCTTACATTTACTCATACTAAGGAAGGGTTCAGCTGTATTGGAAAAGAATCGGCTACTTCTCACACCTCCCACAAACTCTCTGCAGTTGTAAATCCACAGAAGGATTTACAGGGGAGTAGCAAAAAACCAGAAGGGTGGCAAACAGAATAAAAAAGAATAGGCTGAAAATCCATGTAATTGGTAAGGATTATTTCACAAGGTGACTAGACATGGCAGTAATTCTACATAAAGACAGGACAGCAACACAAGTTTACAACAACAGGCACATTCCCAGTAACGTGCACTCTCATTTCTTTGCTGAAGGGATTCTGCGTCACTTCCACATTGAAAAAGTGTCCAAGAGAGAATTTGAAGAACTTCCTTACTTCAAGCAGATAACAAGGACAACCCCTAGTAAGTAAAATTCTGACTTCTTCAGGTTTCTGTTCTCCGTATAATCATAGCCTTGAAACACATTCTCTTTTACTCAACATAGTCAAACAGATGTACTAATTTTCCCTCTAGTACATGGCTCTAATATTTTATAAGTTTAGATTTAAATAATCAAAATACAGCAATTCAGAATATAGATACGTATAACAGTAGTTCATGTCCATGCTGTCTTAGTCTCCTGTATTTTGATAAAATACGTGATAGGCAGTTTTCTGCCCATAGTGCTATAATTCTGAAATATGACTGATGTCAGCACAGCAGCACAATTTGGATTTATTTAAGTAACATGTCAAGTTACCCCAATTTTTTAGAAAGTCATTTAGAAGGGAAAAAATTCAGAGATGATTAAAGGAGTTCTCCTACATACATGTGTGTTATATTTGAAAGAAGCCTTTCCTATGTTCTTAACAATATCTTCATTATTAACATCTGCCTTTTGAAAGAACATGTAATTCTTTTATCACTCTTGATTCAATTTCTTTTTCGTATTTCATCCAGCTTGGGATATTACAATTTGATAGCTGAATTAAGATACAGACATTTTTAGTTCCCAGTCCTTTTGCATTACAAGTTGTCATTTTTTGCAAGGTCTCCAATTAGGCAAGGAAGTATTTTTCCCAGGAATAATATACTCTTGATAATACAGGCTTAGTGAGAAGCAAACACATTTTCATATAAAAAGTATCCTAATTTTCTGCTGTCATCCTTCTGTAAACTTGTCATTGTTATCTGTAATACAGTACTATATTACCAGGACAGCAAGCATTTCTATTAACATTATCAAAAATGTGTGGAAATATTAATATCCAGCAAACACACTTTGTATTACACACAGGTAGGCAGAGTTCGCAGTGCATGAAACACTTAAGATTTGTTGTTTCCCAACTTTCAAATACTTTGGTTTACCATCTGAGTTAAATTTTCACATCACTGTCATAAAGCAGAGTATCCAGTGTCATAAATGGTTGAATAAATAGGGTCAATTTACAGTACTACTTAGTTAAAGAAAGGAAAAATATTCTGGTCCTTGTTTATTATTTTTAACAAAATTATTTTGCATGGAATATGTTACATGATTGTAAGACACTGAATATTTTCCATGGGTGGACTAGACATACTCTCTTTGACCATTGTGATTCAGTTTGTTTGGAGAGTGCTTGTAAATGTCTTCAAAGTTCCTTATGCCCTTTTCTAAGTCAGTATCTGTGTCCTTTGTATTTTTGTTTTCAGGCCAGTGGAAAATATTCAGCGAGGGAGAAGTTCAGATCAGCCAAATGTGTGAAAGCAGAGTGTGCAGGACTGAGCTTGAGGATTTGGTAAAAGTTTTGTACCTTGAAAAGTCTGAAAAGGGTCACTGTTAAGGGAGACAGCACTGGAGGGAGAAACACAAGAAAACTTATGAAAACTTGGATCTGCAGCTGGACTGCAGGCTTATTTTGCTTAAGTCAACAGTTGCCCTAAAAGCCAAAACTATAATGCAGTAATTATTCACATCATGCACAGCAAATTTGCTGCTTTATGTGTAGTGGTCTGTGTCAACCGTTCAAATATCTCCTCCAAAAGACTAGGAGGCTCTGTGTTACTGGTGGGGGAAGGAGAAAGAGAGACTGTACTTTCCCAGAGTTTCATTTCTTTACAAGTTAAAAAGAGAAAACAGAACATTTTTATTATTATTATTTGGCAAGTTATTCAAACTAATGAAAAGAAGGACACCTAATAAATGTGCAGGAGCTACAGAAAGCATTATTTCCTGTGCTGAATTTATACCATTTCTGGTGTTGAAATGACTCATGTATTTTTTTTAGTAGTGGAGGAAAAATACAAGTGATACAATACTTGTGTTGGAGACATAAAAAACAGATTTAAACTAACAAACTCCTAAGCAGCCTGCCTTTGGGATGATGTTTTGTAGTTGAGCAAACTGAGTCCATAAACTGAACAGCAGGTGTTAGTGGCAATCACTATATTTTTGTAGCAATTTGAGCAAATGTTCGCTTTTAAGTGGATTTCACTGTTTCCTCCACCCACTTCTCTTAAAAATGTGAAGTGTTAGCTCCCTATCACAGCCCTAATAACTTCATTCTTCTGGGCCCTATTAACACATGGTTTTGGCTGATAAACTGCCTTCTAAAGTGATGTGGCAGAAGGTGGTGAAGTACAAAACACCTAGAGGGTTAAACCTCCCGATTAATAACTCCTTAAGAGTTACGACAGTGCTTAATTTATTTGTTCTGATTTGTTGCAAACCTGATCTGCATTTTTCTGAGGGTGACCTTTCAATTCTCACGCTTCAAGGACAGCTCTGTCCCATAACAAACACCGAACATCTACAGCAGGCCTTTAGAATACAGCAACTCTGTGAAAACTGTGACCTTTGGGAAAAACCAATCCGAGAGATTCTGTTAAATTCAATATAGCATGTCTACAGCATGTTTAAGAAAGGTGGCTCTCATCTGCAGAAAAAGTACAATTTAAAAAATGTTTTCTCTGAAGAGTCACCAAAATACTGCACATGGACTGGCTGTGATGTCAGATTAAATCCCAAGAAGCAAGTGACTGTGCCTGCTTTTGCTCCCATTTTCTATTCCACAAGCAGACAGGGACACTTCTGTTCAAACACGCTGGGAAATAAAGCTTTACGGAAACGGGCTGAACCAGGGGCTGGGTCTTCACAGGGAGTGGGATCAACAGTGACAGCAAGGATGTTGAGGTTTGTCATTCTGCCAGTGACAGCACTCCAGGGTGTACCCATTTCTAAAGAGATGAAGGTGTGGGAGAGCTCACTGCTGAATGCCAAAAGCCCGTTTCAGGCAGAGCTTCACCATCCTGAGGGGATCCTCGTCTCATGCAGCAAACCCTGGCAGGCCTCGGGGACAGGCTGCTTCCCGCCACCCAGGTCCGGCCTGCGCCGCCTGCAGTGCCGGGAGGAGCATCATCAGGGCTTCTCGAGAAGAACAAGTGAGAACAGACGTGAAGGTGAAGGAAAGGCCGAAGGGAATTAGGAGAATATATATAGGGTGGCCTCAGGTCCTTTGTGATCTTGCCTTGTATATAACCACCCCACTGTCCCTAGGCCTGGACAGAGAGCAGATAACATTTAGCAATACTTAACCTCCATACCAAGTACTCAACATGGTCTAGTACGTAACAGGAAAACACGCTAAAAAGGGATCTCCAGCAACTGTGGATTTGCAAGACTGAAATATTCTCACCTGGTATCAGTCGCCGTGGGCTGCAGCAAAATCCTCTGTGGTCCCTCTACGGCTGCAGGGCCTGAAGTGCCTCCTCCCACCGGGCCCTCGGTGCTTTGGGGGCTGTTTCTCCCTCTCTTCCCGCCGCGCTGGCTGCCCGGCAGCGCTGGGCCCTTTCCCGAGGGCGCCCTCACCTCGCCGCGGGGCTCAGCCCCGCCCGGCCCGGGGCAGCCCCTCAGCTCCCTCGGAGGGGCCCTGCGGCCTCGCCGGGGGCACCGGCACCGCCTCACAGTGCGCAGTGTCGAGGAGCACCTGGCCGGGAGAGTCCTGTATCGCTGTTCGTTAAGAGGAGAGCCAAGTGAACTGCCCCACCCCCTTCCCACGGGACTGTAGCCTCTGCCTCCAAAAATCCTGCCCTGGTGTTGGAAGGGGGTGCAGTGTATCCTGGCCGAGGGCCTGAGCCCTGCTGCACCAGAGGTCACTGCAGGGGCACTGTAGAAGCAGCAGTTGGGCATCAGCAGCACCCATTGCATGTGGCATCTGCTGGGCTGAAAAGTGCTGCAGAAGTGCAGAATTTTCTTATAAATCTTCTAATACATCACAAATTAACCTTATTGTTCCTTTGGTAAAGACATTGTAAGGAAGAGGTTCTGAGGAACTGTACCGATTTGGTGGGAAGACCAGCAGTTGATTTCTCACCTCACAGGCATCGTCTGTTTGTAGCAGCAGTTGGTGGAAAGAGACTTAAGTGGAAAGTGTACAGTGTTTGTAATTTTTTTTAAGGCGGCGGCAACCTGCTTTTTGTATTTGTGACAGCACAGGTTGAATCCAGATTGTGTATTTATTTTATAATAAACACTTTTTAATAAAAGCAAAAAAAAATCATAAGCATCATTTAGTAAAATGCATTATTGCATTTTTCCAGTTTCTGGTCACTTAAGGCAACAAAATACACAGTGTCGTGTTTCTCATTCTTTTCATGGGATGTATGTCTGTTACAGTACGTATTTATGTACTTGTTGTATCACTCTGACCTGGTTTGATAAATTAATAAACTCTGAAGTTGATAATAAAACAAGACGTTTTGAGTATGATGCTGTTTGGTCAAGATGTTTGGTGTCAGCTCCCTGTTTGCAGTCCTGCTGCTGCCACCTCAGAGAAAGCCTGCACCTGCCTGCCCGGCTGGGTGCAGCGCCTGGCTGCCTGCTGTGGAACCACGTACTGAGCTATGGAGTCAGATTCAAGACTTAGGACTGCTGGACAGGGTGCAAAGGAAGGCTTCAGCACTGATCCACATCCTTAAACAATTCCAAGTGTGAGCTTGAACCACATGGACGTCAGCAGTGCACCTAAGATACCAGTTTATCAAAAACCTAAGAGACATTTGTAGGTTATGAGCAGTTCTGACTTACCATCACTTACAGCCAGGCCTGAGAAGCTCTGTGGGGTGCACTCATGGGAGTCCCGGTGAACTCAGCAGGATTGTGTGGCCCTCCACAGACAAGTTTACTTCAGTTAACTGTTGCAGTATGCTGCAGTGTTTAATCCATAGGGGTGGTAATGCTGCTCCCATTTCAGTCACTTTCAGACCAAGGCGGTAAAAGCTTGCGGTAACTCAGCATCCATGGGGCCGGCACTGAGCCCTGACTGCTCATTGTGTCTGAAAATCAGACATGTAAAGCTTGCAGCAGGAGACCTGTTTCCCCAGTGCTGCAGTAGTTCCTTCTTTCAAGTCTTGGGAATTTCTTCTGCAGAATTTTACAAACCAGTTTACACTAGCATACACCCAAGCTAAACTGAAAAACTATAGGAATTATCACAACCTGAGTAATGGGAACAGAGAAATTAGATGGATCAGCAAGATGCTTGAACTATCAGCTTATTTAAATTGTTTGATTTCAAGAGCCATGACTGCTTTCAGGACTTGTTAGTAAGACAACAATAGTATGCCAGGGAGACAGCATATATAGATTTTCTGCTCAGAGATATGTTTGAACCTTGGGAAATACCCAATTTAGTTGAGCTTTCACCTACCCAGTGTGATTAATTTTGAAAATCAAAGCATTGACATCCATGAATGAACTAAAGAAATCAACACAATGATACTCTCTGACAACTCAGAGAACAGTACAGGACATACTGCTTTCTGGGCAAGACATTCTGAAGCTCAAAATAATTGAGGAAATGTTGATGGAATCAATCAGTGCTAATGGCCAAAAAGAGCTGGTCTTAAGAAACATGAGAAAAAAGTGTAAAACATTAATTCACACACGGGTAGCAGTGTAACTAAATGGAGAGTATCAGCCTTGGGAAAAATGATTGTTCAAAGTGGTTCTACAGTAAATGACTTTGAATTAATACATCAAATCTGAAATTCAAGATGTCTCTGGAAGTTCTTCATTAAATTAATTTCTGTTCTTTCATCACAACCTGCATATTCATCTTAGCCACCTATTTATTTTAGCAAGGCATCTGTTATAAGAATCCCTTCCATGAGGACATATCCTAGGCACACATACCTGCTCTGCTCTGATCTCCTGTACTAGCCCCTTCCCCAAGCCTAACTATCTGAGGGGCATTAGCCTTCCTAGTAGCCACAGACTGAAAGTCACTAACAGTCAGGGTCGCACAGCTGCATCCTACTGAATGTATTCTCTTGATTTCATAACATCCAAATGCTTTTGATCAGCACACTAAATCTTATTTCTCACCACTCCTATTCCCCTCTCATGTAACACAGATCATCTCTAACTCCACATGACTCCAAAGGCCAGGAGGGGCTGGGTACCAAGAGGAGAGGCCTATTCACTGCTTTGTTCTTCTGAAATTACTTTTAAATATACCTACACAAGTACAAGAGAAAGGATGTGTCAGCCTAACACTCTCATCTTCATACACTCTCCATTAAGAAAAAAAGGTCAAACCATTTCACAATTCAGATGATTAATACTTCCAAAATAATTGATAGCACATGAAGTATTTGCGTAATATTGGTGTGCCTATTGTGTTATCCATCTGAGATAAAAGCCAAGATTTTGGAGATTTATTGTGGGAGGGGTGAAAATTTACAAAGTTAATCCTTATTTCCATGTATTGTTTTTGTTTGGGGTTTGAAAAATGTCTTCATCTTCTGATCTGAGGTTTTGGACTGGTTTACTTCTTGGGTAAAGTATGTCTGCAACTACATGAGTATATGAGTATGAACCCACAACCCTGCCCTTCTCATATAACACCGACCCAACTGTGAGCAAGAATGCAAAGCATCCAAAGCAAAAACAAATAATTGATTTTAACCCGGCAAAACAGTTTTTAATGCAGACACACCAGATGACAGTTCAGCATGTTAAGAAAAGGCAACAAGCCTGATTTCACTACCACTAAAAGTAAAAACTCCCAATCTGTCCTCAAATGACCTCAGCTCAAGAGGCAGAGATAGTACATCACACTAAACTTTAAGTGTAGCTGCTTCTCAAACAGCACCCACAGTTAGTTGATCTCTCCACCAAAATCAATTCTGTCTCCTATTTACTTCTCCTCTTTCTCTCTTCTTTATTTGTTTAAGGATCACACCACCACACAATCAGGTGTGTTAAGGTCATGATAAATTAAAACTGCATTCTGTTCCCACTGAAGTAAAGAGCGAAACTCACAATTCCTTTAAAAATGTGTCCCTGAAGAACTCATACTGATTCATACTGTACTGGCATTAAACACATTTTAGTGTGCTCTAGTATTTAGTGTGTACCAAAGCTACATTTTATGATTGTCACAGACAGATTCCCCACCACTTAATGTTCCTTGGCCAGCACCATTACTCTAGCCTGTTCTTCCCCAGCTTAGTTCTCCCCTCTGCCAACAGCTAGGATGGGACAATGAATCCGAGTCCTAATTTTAGAGGCGTAAACAGGAGTCAAGTGATGCTTCAGGTGTATGTACTGGGCTAGTTTTGTTTCACATCCCTAAATGGGAAGATTCCAACTTTCCCATTAAAACACCTAACACAATATTTATTTTCATTTCCTGTACTAAAGCATTGTGCAGCATGGCCAGGTTGTATGCAGTTAAATATGCAGTTTGAGGTAGCTGCAATTCAGTAGAGACAGAAATAGTTCCTATATAAACTTTTCATAGTGTACTCAGGGTGGAATGGGAAATGCTGTAGAAGCATCAAACAAGAAAATGAGCTCTTGGCTCACCTTTTTCATAGTTATGGTTGCATAACTATCTCATAAACTAATAGACAACAGTCACCAACTAATCTTCACAAAGTTCCTCCTAGAAAAAGGAAAATTTGATTGTAAATGTGGTTATTTAGCTAACAAAAAAATATTCTTAGAGACACATGTACAGCTCCAAGTGATGATATGTTCCAGAAAGCTGTGTTTTGGTATCTGAGATCATGTTTTGAATTCTGTGCTATCAGAAAATATTTCCTTTCTTTGAATGCCATATTACATACTCACACAAGTTAAGTCTTACAAAATCTTTGGTTTTAGATCTAGCCAGACCATGGCATCCTTTCAAGAATGGTCCAATGAAAGCATTAAAAAAAATTAGAGGATGTTTACAATCAGAACTGATTATCCACTAAGTTTAATTTTGCCATTTATATTAATGCAAACCAGTTGTAAAATCATGCAAGCAAATCATACCAGTAGCCCTTCTCACTCACTTCACACTGTATAAATTACTATAACCAAATCTAAATTAAAAAAAAAAAAAAAAAGGAAGTTATTTTGAGCTTCAGCAAATGTGCTAAATTTCTGGAAATAAACCCCCTGCTGCTATTTTGTTTGAAAGTCTTGGTTTATACATTATGGATTGTTTTCACAAATGAAGGAAAAAATTGCAGATTTTTTAATGAATTCAAAGACCATTCAGTCTAGAGTCTCTTTTATTTTTCAATCATAAATAACTGAAAGATTCAATTGATAGTAATGGTCAAAGCCTACAGAGACTTAAGAACTCACATCAACTTTTCCCACCCTGGTTTTTCTTCTTAATTCAAAGTCAGACATTTTTTAGAGGCCTTTGCACTGATGAGTCCCTCCTGAAGAGACTGGGCTCTTCCCATGACATCAGCTTATAACAAGTTCCCGATTTCTTTATAGTCAGCATGTGTTGGGAATTATTTACCCCATCTAAATGATGCCCATGATGAGATCACTCTTATTAAAATGGAGCTATCATAACTACCATGCTCATGATGCTCACAGCTCATAGTAATACATAGAGTGCCTAAGAAGATGTAGTCACAAATTTACTTTTCAAGCAAGAAGTTAAGCAAACCCTAGAGAAATTGAGGAGCAGAGAAACTCTTGACAGCTGCAAAACTGCATTTGAATACTTAATGTATTTAAGAGACATTTTATCTTTTTCTCTATGATTAAAATATTGAAAAGTGCATTTGCTAGAACAATACCTCTAGAATGAATTTTCAGCAAAATCAATCTACTGGAAGATTTCTTGAAGCCAAGAATCCAGTAACAGGCAAGTGGACTTCTCCAGATCTTGGATTACACAGCTAAAACATACCAGAAACTCACTGCCTGCCACTGTTCCCTTAAAATACTTTTCCCCATAAATCTACATAATAGTCATGATAAACTCTGAAGGTTTTTGTGAAACTCAGTAGAAAAAGATACAAGAAGTAGGATTTCAAAGGAAATTATCAGATCAAATTCTGTGTAAATCAGTCTACCTGCACATTAGAGGGACATCTGACCCAATACAGGAATGAGCACTTCAACCTGGACAGAAGGTACAAGAAAAAAATTGGGGAAAATATCACACTGTCTGTTGTAACTGTAAGCAGAAAGATTTTTCTTATCTTCACATTTTCTTTTTGAATTGCGGTTTTCAGAGCCATTGCAAGTCATTCTTTGCTACTTCTGCTGAACAACCTGTGAAATTTTAATAGATTTCCAAACAGAGGTTCCCAGGGCACTGCTTAGCCCAGAGGATTAGTAAAGAGAGTAGAGTAGCTGTCACTTGGAGTTCTACTTCAGGGATGAACCTGACGTTCCCATCTACAAAGGGATGAATACAGCAGACAATCTTTTCTCTCCATCTCAGAAAATACATTCAGACACCTTGCTTGTAAGTAAAGATTGCTCTGGTCTAACGCAAAAAATAGTCAAGGTGAACCCCAGGATCTCTTCTGGGGCTGCCTCAATCAGCCAATGTATCTTAAAGCCGCTGCTACTAGTCTATAATATGTTACCTAACATATATTAACAAAAATAATAGGAAAAAAATATAGACTTCTCCCTTGTATCAAAATAAACTTATTTCCATCAACTGTCTCCTCTCTACCAGCATCCTTCCAGTCCTAGAGCTAAGGGCACCTACTTCTTGTACCTATTCTGCTCTGAAAAAATTCTAGTAGAAAAAGATTTTGTGACCAGAAAAAGGAGGAGAGCCCAAATCTACATCCTAAGAACTCCTGCTCCCCTAGATGGGAGAAACACTGTAAACTTCCAGCTCTCCTCGCCCTGGAAATCCAAAAAGGTCCTGGCCCATTTCTGCAAAAACTTGTGAAAAGCCAGTCTGCCCCTGCCAACAGCATAACTTATTTTCACTAATTGCCAACTGAGAAAGAATCCCAAAAGAAAGTTGGTGATTAGGCTTGGGAGACCTCAGAATGATGTAGTGTTTGACAATAAGCTTTTGACTTAAAACAGGTAGTCCAACAAGTGGAAAGTACATTTAATTAAAATATTTTATAGATCAAAGGGTTTTCCTTTCTGAAAAAGCTTCAGGTGCCACATAATCATAAACTTTTCAATTTGAAGGTTTGACTACTGCATAGGAAATGAGAAAAATTTGATATAACCCCTTCAAAATGAGCTTTTAGTAAGTTAAAATAGGCTGATGTGCTCTTTTTTACATTTTAAATTTTGCCCTGTAAGCGAACTACTTTGGATAGGCTTATATCTATTTTCTCCATTATAAATTCTCATTAACTCCTCACTAGAAACACATTATTTTCCACTACCTACCTTGTATAAAACTCATTTTTCCAAAATAGTAACAAATAAGATAGGATGAAAACAAGCTTAAGGCAGTGATGGAGCTCTTTTATGAAGAGAATAGGTGCTCTCTGTGCCAATACAGTCTGTTAAATCACAGGCTAACATTTTAATTATGTATATAGCTAAGCAGACTTGCTTGCATTGGCTTAATTATTCTGCATGATAATATGAACAAAGGGCCCCTGTTAAAGTAATCAACAAAACTTTTATCTGGCTGAGTTTCCTCAAATATTCCAAGAGCAATGAAAGATCTGATCATTAAGCATTTACTGCCCCTGAGAGCTATTTTAAACCTGCTCCCTTCATATCACAGCTGGTCCTTTGAGTAGCCTCAAATTCTTTTTTATCTGAAAGCCCTAGTAAGGCAGAACAAAAGAATGTTTCTCATTTGGAGTGAGCTGTCTGTGTCATCTGTGTGATGTTCACTAGCAGGAGATGTCTATCTTAATGAGCTTTTGGCCAGGAACAGCACTGCCACTTTCTAACTTTTGTCCAGTTCACAGGACGCCTGATGCAGGGTGCACTGGATGTGTTAGAATTGTAAATGAGCCCCAGCAACTGCACATTGTACAAGGATCCCACAATAACAATTAAGCAATAGTCTCTGTTGTTGTGGGCCTCTCCTGCCAGATAATTGACCACGACGGGAGCTATGCAGAGAACCCACGCTGAAGGTGAGGACACATAACAGAAGTGAAGGTTCATTATCTTGCAATGAAAGGGAAGTTAGCACCAATGGGAATTGGGTTTTAAAAGACCAAAGGGTTAAAGCTTTCGCATTTTGGAGGCCTTTACCATTAATTTTGCCTTTACCCACAGAAGCCAACTGTTCTGAAATATATTCCATTTTAGTGGGTCCCGGGAATCAGATCAGTGGTAGCCATATAAACACTCCAAACCTACCCATGTATATGGTAGAAGAGAGTCCAAGAATGCTAGAAAATCATACAGAATGTGTGTCTTTATTAAAAAGCTAAACATTCCATATCTGTAAAAGCTTTTCTCTGTAAAATCTGGAAGCTCAGGAAGAAAACTAACAGCCAAGAGAGGATCTCTCTGGTACCCTGCAAGAGTTGAAGTCCCAGTACTTTAGGATCCCACTTTCCTCTGTAAGTTTCCCTCATCAGATGTTTCCCATCACACACAACCTGCTCTCACAGAGATGACACACCACAGGAGCACCAGTCAGTCCATGCTGCATCTTGAGAGATGCAGCTCACATGCCCTGCCAAGGAGAACAGGGATGGGGGGAAGAAAACTACAGGGATCATCCAGTACCATGGGGGGCATTTACGTAATTTGTATGTTAAGTCATTTTTCAAATATTCATTGTCTCAAATAAAAAGGAAACTTCCTAACTTCTTCCTTAACAAAATATGCCAAGATATTGGTGATGAACCCAACAAGAAAGAATTTAGGAAGTTGTAAAAACCTGTTAACTTAGTATGAGAGACAGATTTACTGGAGGAGGAATGGGGAGGTCTACTGTACTTGCAGGCAGCCCAGTGGGGTATATGGCTCATCCAAGTGACTGAGCAGAAGCTGTAGCACTGTATAATTCCCATATCACCACCACAGCTAATTCAATCTCACATCCAGCGTACATCAATGTGATATTCCTCCTGTTCAGTACCGACTTTACTTCTGAAGTGGCACTCTTGTATTGCACTCAGCTTTCTGCTTCTCACTCTGCCCAGCTGTCTCAGCCCTGTACCATTCAGTTTAATTCTTTTCCCTGCCCCTATATCACTCACAGCTAACAGGCCTTATCATTTTCCTTAGGCTTGCCAGTCCTCCTTGCCTTTCAGTTCCTCTGTCCCTCAGACTGCCAGGCACATTCCTTTTCAAACATCTTATTTATGCAGTTGATCGTATCAGTGAAAAGGTAGTGGTGATAGATGATCATTTTGAGTAAACTTGTGCCAAAAAGAAAAAGCATAGCTGAAGGGAGAAAGTGCAGTGTCACTGTGGGGAAGCACTAGTTCCTGCTATTCAGGAAACTGCCTCTAGGTGACAGTTAAATTGTTAACACACTACATCATTAAACAAGGCAATAATAAATATGTATTTTTCAATTCACACTTGTTAATAAAGTCAAAGCCATCCTAGAACTGACTATTCCCAGGATCTTAATTCCTTCATCTACATTCTAGTCTAGTCCCTGAAGCTTTTCCCTTACCTCATCTGCATTTTTCCTCGTTATTTTCTCTTTCCACAAATTCAATTAGTTTTGGCCACCAACTCAAAATCGCTAAGGGCTACTGGAGAACAGTGGGGCTTTCTTCTGTCATCTTATTGACAAGGGATGCTGTTAAAAAGTTAGCCTGAAGAATAAAGGTAGAAATAAAATGAGGCAAAACAATGCCTGAAAATCCTACAATGCACCTGTGGTTTTAGAGCTGGACGTTTGTGAGGGGTTATTCTGATTTTCCTCAAGGAGATGGTAAGAAGGAAGCAAAGGAGGGGGGAAAGAGAACTTTTACAGTTGTGCAGATGGCAACCATGAGGAAAGGACCTATAATGGAAAAGAAAGGGTGAAGAAACAACCACACTAGCTATGTCTTGTGTCTTGCTGAACAGCTAAGGTCGATTTGCTTCGCAAATTCTTGAGCAGTTTCCTGTGCAGCACTTCATTGTTTGTTTGCATGCAAGCCTTTCTGCTGTGGTCTTGGCTCCCGTGTTTGGCATACTTCCTCTGTAGGGTGAACCTTATTTCCAGACATACTTCCCCCACCACAACCATTAGAATGGACTATGAAATATTCACAGCCACATGCCTGGTCACAGCACAAAAATTATTCCCTTAAATTGTTCACAAATGTCAATATATGTGGCATAGTAATGGCATGATGCCCTTGGGGAAAAGGGCAGATGGCAGATATCTACCAGTCCTACCTATAAGAGCTATACTGGGCTAAACCCCAGCTTTTGCAGCTCAAATTTCACTGTCATCAAGCAGATCAATACCAGCACATGCTGAAACAAGCAAACAAGACATCTCAAACTTCATTGTGGTCTCACTCCAAAAATGCAAATCCCAGAATTTATCTGGATCATCAAATTTCTTTTTTGGGGATCTGAAAACATCTACAAATCTCTGGAAACGTTAGGACCTCACCAGAAACTGCATGGAGAAATATTTTCTTATACTGTACATTTCTCTTGCCTGTAAATTCCAAAAAATGGGGCTAACTCAAGAGTTTTCTCACTGAGCTCTTTTTATGCTATTCACATTCATTTATTAATCCTACCATCTGAAACTGTACTTTGGTATTAGGTATGTTCTGATCTTCATTTGGAATAATTTCTAGAATTAATAACCTTTGATCTGGGGGAAAAACAATCCCAGTTCTCTGTAGCATTGAATACGCAGCAAAAGTCAGCAAGAGGTTTCCCAGGAAAACAGGTATGGATGTGATGTAAGCATGCCACTATGTTAAGGGCAAAAAGTTACCGCCAAGAACTAGCTACACCCAAAGATCTTAACAAATCCTTGCTTTATTCTTTTGATCTCGTGAATAGCAGAATAGCAGCAAATTGAAAACTGGTAACAAAAAAATCTTCTGCCAGCAGTCTGAAAACACTGCTGCAGGAGACCACACACAGGGGTCCAGAGTGTTAAAAATAGATTAAAAACTTATTTGAGTAAGGTAATCAATAATTAAAACCCTAATCATTTCACTTTCATATTGGGACAGCAAGAAAGAAGCAAATTAGAACTGATTTCTGGCAGTATGCAGTGTTAGCATTCTGGCACCATTTTCCATACACACAGATCTACCAAAATAGAAACAACAACCATTAAAACAGTTTAAAAAAAAATAAACTTGCTTTCACTAGAGATAATAACACTTCTCCCCACCCTGAAAAAACATCCTCTTATTTGTCAAGTCAGGAAAAAAGGTCATGACAGTTTTCATAAAATTTGGACAATTTTCAGCCAGCTCTAACAACAATGACAAACGACAGCTGACTTAAAGCCAACGTAGGAGGGAGGGAGAGCTCTGCACTGTGAGAGATTCACGCTTTCCTGTATTTCATTTCTGTACTACTTCTATTTTATGTGTTTAGACATATACGTTATACACATAGATGTCCAAGCCTAAATTTATGCCTGTTTTCAGGCAAGTTACACCTCTCCTGCTTGTCCTTTCAGTTCTTTCTTATTAAGTCCAGTCTATCTATCTGAGTTAATTTGTGAAAAAGCCCCAGCTATAGTTTTCTGATAAGGAAAAGTTTGTGAGAAGCATTACATTCATCCTGCCTTTCTCCACTTAGTTTCTATTTCTGAATGTGCTGGTTTTGGCTGTGGTAGAGTTAATTTCTTTCACAGTAGCTGGCATGGGGCTGTAGTTTGGATTGGTGCTGAACAGTGTTGATAGCACAGGGATGTTGCAGGTAGTGCTGGGCAGTGCTTACACAGAGCCAGGGCCTTTTCTGCTCCTCGCCCCACCAGCGAGGAGGCTGGGGGGGCACAAGGAGCTGGGAGGGGGCACAGCCGGGACAGCTGAGCCCAACTGACCCCAGGGACATCCCAGGCCATACGGTGTCATGCTCAGCACAGAAAGCTGGGAGGGAAGTTGGTGGGGTGGCCACTGCTTGAGGACTGGCTGAGTATCAGTCAGTTGGTGGTAAGAAATTGTTTTCATTTGCATCACTTGTCTTTCTTGGGTTTTATTTTGCTCTCAGTTAGGTTTTTCTTTTTCCTTACAATTATTATTTGTTGTTGCTATTACTAATTGAACTGGTTTTATCTCAACCCATGAGTTTTCTCACTTTCACAGTTGCGATTCTCTCCCACATTCCACCAGCTCTCCATTTATTTTACATAGAGAAAAAACAAAGAACAGGTGTGGAAACACAGAAGGGGAAGAAGTAGGTCAGTCTGTCTTCAGTCACCTACTGAAAACACTTCTACGCCCCTTCCTATGCAAAGCTGGCATCTTGCAGCTAAAGGTGCAGCACCCAGACTTATCACTAGCTATCTGCCAAATTTTCTTAAATCCCTGTTAGATAATTAGTGGCATCCAACTTTATTCAGTTTAAAAAGTGCTACTTTTCAAAACATTACACATCCATAAAGACTATAAAACTGTGTACCAAAAATTACTCATCAGGATTGGATTACTAACTGTTAGACAGAATCAATATAAATTCTCTTCCCTTGAATATAAAAAATTGTGAATCTTTACACTAGAAATCCAACAATGGAAACTATATTAGGGTGAAAATATCTTGCCCTGGTTTTGTTTCTTGGCATGTATTTTGTAAAGTTGTTGTGTTCATCATGGTTGTCTCAGCTCTAGGAACAGCATCTCAAAGTACCCCTCGTGACACCTATCATGAACAAACATGTAAGTAAATAGATCGATATGGTACATAGTCACTGTATATTATTTATCGCCCTTGTGTCATTATGGTCAGTTCTAACAGCATTTTCCATCCCCAGGCAATCTGCCTTTCACCTAAAAAAGACTCTGAGTAGGACAATGCTGTGTGGCTGAGTCCATACCAGTGAATAAAGTGAGTTATAGATGACTTGAGCTGCCTCCTTGTGTGTAGTGCTTACAGCTGAATGGAAGCTGGACAGCAATGACCTGCAAGAGCCAATTATTAGGGAAGTCAACCGTATTTTGAAGATATGAACACATTTCCTAGTGTAAAATCTAACTTTTTCTGATGCAACGTGTTGAGTAACAGAAAACAGAAGTAACAGAAACATTGCCTGCCATGTACACACTCCAAGCAGCATCCTTTCTAGCAAAATGGGTGTTCAGGGCTGTAAGTTGTCCCCACGATGACTACATGCTGCTTTGTTCTCTTATGGACTGCTGGATTAGCTGCTCCCTGCAGCAGTGAGATTCTACCAACAATTTTCTCCCGAGTGATTAGAAGACCTTCACCAAGAATAGTTAGATCTACTCTATCCCAGCATTAACAAAGCACAAGAACAGAGTAAGCCAGGACAATGCTTACAGGGGTTTTGAACTACATTTCCAAACTGGGTTCTGAGTTTGAGCAGATTTAGTCACCCACAGACACCTCAGAGCACCTAGTCTCTAGAAATGAATCTTTCCCCAGTATCTCAAATTAGACACCCAAAGAATAAATAACTGCGCAGCACTAATATTCAACTTCCCATTTTCACTAGTAGCAGCTTTTGCAGGGATAATTTAATTCTTCTGTTTCATCTAGCATTGAGGCTTGTAAACTCCTTTGAGGATCCCTACCAGGAATTCATCAACATGAAGGATATATACTGGGAAGATCATAATCAAGTCAATCAAGGGGAGAAATTCAAAAGCTTTGCCACTAAAGGAATCAAACATAAAAGCCTCCCTGGGGGGGAAGAGGTTTATGTACCATGCCTGGCCTATGTTAAGAAAATTAAAACTCGTTTCACAACATAAAAGAGCCAAAGTGTCAAGTCACTAAAACCAGTTTCCAGTACAGATGCCCTTTTCGAGACTGGTTTATGAGGAAAATACAGATTTATAATACATTTAAAGAAACACAACTGACAAAAACATAACTAAGGGATATATACAAGGAGGACAGAACAGAACATAAATTAAACAAGGACAATTTAAACTCAATTTAGCAGCTGTCCATGTTGCTATAACTAAGGATACTTCTGTTTATATACACAGCAAACTTCTTACTTTTTTCAAAGGAAATGTTTGCAGAACAGGTAAGTCTAAGGAAGCTGTCCTAACCTAAGAGTTGAGGTTTGCTCTTATTATTTCCCAGAGTCTATTCAGATGGAAGGGTAGCAATGCACGAGAAAGAGAATCCAGACTACTGCTGGCATTTGTGTGTCAATGAATGGAAAATGTACTTGGGTTTGCTGCTTTTTAGTTCTGTTGGAATAGGCAATTCTCCTCATCCCTCCCCTTTGACTGGTTCAGTAATTTTGTTCTGAAAGCCTGCATATTTAAGGTGATGCATGTTTTAAATACATCATTCAGAGCAGGATGGAAAGAAATCAGATTTCTGCAGAAGGCTGTCAATGTAACATCCAGAAAAGGAGAACAGGACATAAACCCATGGTTACAGGGTATCATTTTCCTGGCATGCAAAAAAGCTGATCTACTAGTTCCTTTCCAAAACCGTCACTCCCCTTTGAAACTGTGTCATATGGAGGACTCAATAGAAATGAAATAGAAAATCTGTCTGAACAGAAAAATGGGGCTCTTTAAACTCGAGGAAGTAAGATGATCTCTATGTTAGCAGTGTTTTGGGAAATGCAGCTACATAACTGGGTAAACATTTTGTTGCCTCCAAGAAGAGCCATAAAGATTCTGGTGGAGATTTTTCAAAGCTGCCTTAGGGGATGGATGTCTAATCCCCATTAAAATTAACAGAAACTGGCTCCTCAAATCCAGTCGATGGCTTTGAAGAATCAACGGGGGGGGGGGGGGGTGTAATATGTAGTATCAAAGGGTAGGGATGAGTTGTATGGTTAACTGCATCACATGGGAGTTGTTTGTTTGTGTGTTTCTTTCTTTAAATAAAAAGGAAGTGGGGGAGAGGAAGACAACAACAACAACAATAATAATAGAGATTGATTATGATGGTGATGATGATGATGATAATAATACCCAGACAGATTTTTCTCAATGAGCTTTAAGCGCTTTAAACACTGTAGAAGATTTTATAATGGTAACTGGAATTCTCTGACTGAAGTCAAGACTCAGCTCTTTTCTGGCATGATAATACAATTTAGCAAATCATTATTGGCTGGAACACATTTATTTTTAAGTTTGGCAATTTTCTCATGTTATTCTCTTAAGAGAAGCTTTTAGATAGCTAGTAAGAAAGAAAAAAATTAATTAAAATGTCATGAATGAAAATGGTGAGTACTTTCAACCATTCAAATGACAGCTCTTTTAATGTTGACCTTTTTTAGAACATTAAAAAGCCTGAGCACTTTGAAACAATTTCCACCAAGTGGACTTAAAAAGCATTTTTAATTTAAGACTGGTCCTTTCCTTAATTTATTACAAATATTTATGAACTGCTGTTCTTATTAAGAATTGGTAATATCCAATAAAATTTAGAGGCAACAACTTAAAAATTGATAAGAAGAAAATATTTAATGCAGAAAAAGAATTCTTAGAACTCATAGACACAGGAGATAGCTGAGGAAAAGCTTAATTGGATTCACTGAAATATTAAATGAGTACATGAATGAAAATATCCATGGTTCCATAGGACTGGATCAACAGTTCACCTTCAAGAATTTGTCATCATTCTTTTAGGTGGGATTCCTAAAAAATGCATTGTGTTTGGGCAACACATTCTGTTTTCCCAGTCTTATCTAAGATAAAAACTCCTGCCATATTTATCTGTAAAAAGAGATACTTTTAAACTCTTGATGACAGTGGTCCTTGGTCCCATTTTGCAGATTGGGAAACTGAGGCTCAGGGAGATAATGCCGTTTGCCCAAAGTCAGCAGCACAAACACTGGCCCTTGCTCCCTCCGTGTCAGGAACTGTCTGCTCCATGTCCATGACGTGGTACTAGAACAGATTGCCCCTTGCTTGGTGGGAACATGCCTCTCTTGTGCCCTGCAGTGCAGGGGCCCCAGGTACACTCACCTCCCTCCCTGAATCCACCTGCAGCAGTTTGGCAACATCGAGAACAATGGGCCTTATTTGAAGAAAGTCGCATCACTGATGCAGGCAGCTCTCTCAGTCCCATTGCCTTTTTTATGATTTTAAAACCACATGCTCTTATTTCTCTTACAGGAAAAAACTCTTCCCTAGAAAGACTCCCACAACAAAAGATAAAATATTGTTTTGAGAACCAGTGAGACTGATTATATACAAAGTATTTTTCCTTTAGCCTCTTTCAATATTTGGAGGTGATGTTTGTTGCAATGCAGAAAAGTACATATGAATTGAAATGAGAGCTTTGACAGTATTAAGTTCCCCTTTCAATTAAGCAGCTCCTGCCTTCTCAGACAACCCACAGTTGGTAGGAACATTTTACTCAGCTTTTCTCCTGACCTCTAGCTTAAGGGTTTTATTTCTACAGAGTAAAATGAGAGTGAGTCCATACTTAGGTGCCAAATTGGGGTGAAAGACACCACAAAAACATGAAGAATGCTCAACGTTACCAGAAATAAATTAAGTCTAACTAAACAAGTCATGGCAAACAGGGTAAACTCACACTGTAAGGTGGACTTTCACACAGAAGGCAGCTATAAACTGAGTGTGGCCTGCAAATCAATCAGCCCCCTGCCTCTACATAATGAGACCCTTTTCTTTATTGCATTTTTATAGACTTATAAAACCAGCATAGGATGGATTATATGGGCCGTCTGTCTACCCTGTCCATCTGTCGCTATGCTATTGGTGTTCACCCCCATAGACCAGGATAGTACTTGACAGAGGTTGGAACTTAAGGGAATATAGAGGTGATTGGGAGACTTTTAAATAATTAACAAAACAACAACAGACGTACAACCTCCTCCCCACTAACACACTGAATTCCAACAATATCAGTTTGTAAAAAGGACTGTAAAATCAGAATGAGTCAACAGGAAAGCTCCTCTACAAATGCAGCATGACACTTCAACAGCCTTTGTGTGAGTATGCATGTGAATGTCAGTCCTAATTCATGTTAAAAGCACAGACAATTTCTCAGAACTCTAAATGTAACATAATTACTTTAAAAAACCAAGTTATGTCTATTTGGGTAGAATTATTTCAAAGTTCTAGGATAATGACTTCATTTAACATGCATTACACAAAAGACATTTTTGGAGCTATTCCCATAGAATCAAAGCTTTCCTGTTCACGTAACTCATTTTTGTGATTCTTTATTTTGTCAGTGTTGCTGTAAACAATGTGCTGCCCATGGCAGGGAGGAGAGAGGAGAGATTGTTTAAGGAAAAATAGTCATCCCTCCACAGAATTTTGTAGTTACATTTACCAGCTGCATAAGTGTTCTGATAAACTGCCAAAAAGGGTCACTATAAAGCAACACTCCTTTAAAGTTTTAATCCCTATTAAAGGAAATTATCTGGACTCTTTCCAGAAACATTTTGGGGGGGAGAAAGGGGCAAAAGCTTCCGCAGAAGATCAAATGTTGTTGATTATAAATTCATTACCAGCATAGTTGCTAACTTCAGTAAATTAACAAGGAACTTTTATTACATCCAATCAAGCTCTTGTTAAAGATAACAAGTTCTTTTCATTCCTTGTATTTGTATAACAGTCACTTTTCTGGAAGTCATCAAAGCTTGTTGCGAATCCATGCCAAAGTACCACTCTCTCTTTTAACAGCTTTAAAAAAATTAATGAAACCTTATGATCACAGAGAAAAAGCACTGATTATGTTAAAATATTCCCAGATAAAAGATTGGGAATTATGAAGAAATCTGCCCCAGTATCAGCAAAGAGACTGATATTCAACAGCAGAAAAGTCCTAAAATGATGAGTTTTTCACACTTGTTTTTTATTGTTTTGTTTCTAGAGAAAAAGCTTAGCTAAACAGCCTCTTTATCAGATCTGACATAACAAAGATCCATTATGGTTTCACTTTAGAGCAGGCTTTCACTCAAATATTAATTGCTAAAAAGCTGTTTAACATAATCAGTTTAACCATATGATTATGTTAAGAATCATTTCTTTATCAAATAATCAAAACTGGGAGGGAGGAATGTTTTGCTTTGAAGCTTCTCACTAATAATACATTTTACAGCAAGTTAAGAATTTTCTAAAAAATAACGACTTCAAATGCAAATATCTTGGTGACAGGCTATTGCACTAAGATCCCTTTCTTACATGCCATGATCTAAATACATATTTTTCATCCATTTGTCTGCTGTCCAAGATTACTAGTGATGAAATAAATCTTTCTGGAAAATATTTAAGAAAGTTCCCATGCCCACTGAAATCAATGTCTAGACTGGATTCATCTAATATGAGAAGTTTTCATATAAAACTTAAAATTATCCCTACAATGAAGTATGATAAAAGCATACAGAATTGATGAGATTAATCACTTAATAAAAGGCAATTTTCTCAGTCCCACCCTCTAACAGTACTAAAAGAAAATAAAACCTAAGGGATAATATGTCTCTTTTTAGGTAGGTCAACTAAAAATCCTTCTATATACAGTAAGATATTTCCACAACTTCTTTTTTTTTTTTTCTACAGTCAGTAGCATATTGCTTATTGCTTGTAGCCCTTTGTTCTAACAAGATATTTAAGTATGAGCTTTTACTGAAAGTGCAGTTCTTTTGTTTATTTCTTTTCTATGTCTGTTGGCCAAAATGTAATACTCATGCACAGAGAAGCTGAACATGAAGATGGTCATTTCTTCTCCTCCCAGCAGGACACAAGTTGTATCTGGGCAGCTTTCCATTGTCTGTTGTCCCGGCATAGAAGTGTTTGAAAATCTTCTGTAGAGGCACAGTCCAAAAGTCAAGAGGTGAAGCTGAGAGAGCAGCCACCTGCAGTCTTTTTATATCTGCATAATATCAAATACATTCAAGTTAAAATGTTCTTGGACAGCTCTAGCATCCTGTAATTATCATGTAATGCATCCCTCCTCCCTGAAGCAGTCTAAGGTTCATTGGCTCTGGTTAGATAAAAA